>NW_028226150.1:0-69415 GCF_052327205.1 Somniosus microcephalus | reverse complement strand
GAAAGAAAGAAGAAGGAAAGAAAGAAGAAGGAAAGAAAGAAAGAAAGAAAGAAGAAGGAAAGAAAGAAAGAAGAAGGAAAGAAAGAAAGAAGAAGAAAAGAAAGAAAGAAAGAAGGAAAGAAGAAGGAAAGAAGAAGGAAAGAAAGAAAGAAGAAGGAAAGAAAGAAAGAAAAAGGAATGAAAGAAAGAAAGAAAAAGGAATGAAAGAAAGAAAGAAAGAAGAAGGAAAGAAAGAAAAAGAAGGAAAGAAAGAAAGAAAGAAAGAAGGAAAGAAGAAGGAAAGAAAGAAAGAAAAAGAAAGAAGAAGGAAAGAAGAAGAAGGAATGAAAGAAAGAAAGAAAGAAAGAAAGAAAGAAGGAAGGAAAGAAAGAAGGAAAGAAGAAGGAAAGAAAGAAAGAAAGAAAGAAGGAAAGAAAGAAAGGAAGAAAGAAGAAGGAAGGAAAGAAAGAAGAAGGAAGAAAGAAAGAAAGAAGGAAAGAAAGAAAGAAGGAAAGAAGGAAAGAAGAAGGAAAGAAAGAAAGAAGGAAAGAAAGAAAAGAAAGAAGAAAGGAAAGAAAGAAAGGAAGAAGGAAAGAAAGAAAGAAAGAAAGAAAGAAGGAAAGAAAGAAAGAAAGAAAGAAGGAAGAAAGAAAGGAAGAAGGAAAGAAAGAAAGAAAGAAAGAAAGAAGGAAGAAAGAAAGGAAGAAGGAAAGAAGGAAAGAAGAAGGAAAGAAAGAAAGAAGGAAAGAAAGAAGGAAAGAAAGAAGGAAAGAAAGAAGGAAAGAAAGGAAGAACGAAGGAAAGAACGAAAGAAAGAAAGAAGAAGAAGGAAAGAAAGAAGAAGGAAGGAAAGAAAGGAGAACGAAGGAAAGAACGAAGAAAGAAAGAAGAAGAAGAAAGAAAGAAGGAAGGAAGAAGGAAGGAAGGAAAGAAGAAAGAAAGAAGGAAAGAAAGAAAGAAAGAAGCAAAGAAAGAAGGAAAGAAAGAAGGAAAGAAAGAAGGAAAGAAAGAAAGAAGGAAAGAAAGGAGAAAGAAAGAAGAAGGAAAGAAAGAAAGAAAGAAAAAGGAAAGAAAGAAAGGAAGAAGGAAAGAAGGAAAGAAGGAAAAGAAAGAAAGAAGGAAAGAAAGAAAGAAAGAAGGAAAGAAGGAAAGAAAGAAGGAAAGAAAGAAGGAAAGAAAGAAAGAAAGGAAGAAGGAAAGAAGGAAAGAAGGAAAGAAAGAAAGAGGAAAGAAAGAAAGAAAGAAGGAAAGAAAGAAAGAAAGAAGCAAAGAAAGAAGGAAAGAAAGAAGGAAAGAAAGAAGGAAAGAAAGAAAGAAGGAAAGAAAGGAGAAAGAAAGAAGAAGGAAAGAAAGAAAGAAAGAAAAAGGAAAGAAAGAAAGGAAGAAGGAAAGAAGGAAAAGAAAGAAAGAAGGAAAGAAAGAAAGAAAGAAGGAAAGAAGGAAAGAAAGAAGGAAAGAAAGAAGGAAAGAAAGAAAGAAAGAAGGAAAGAAAGAAAGAAAGAAAGAAAGAAGGAAAGAAAGGAGAAAGAAAGAAGAAGGAAAGAAGAAAGAAAGAAAAAGGAAAGAAAGAAAGAAGGAAAGAAGAAAGAAAGAAGGAAAGAAAGAGAAAGAAAGAAAGAAGGAAAGAAAGAAAGAAAGAAGGAAAGAAAGAGAAGAAAGAAGAAGGAAAGAAAGAAAGAAAGATAGAAAGAAAGAAAGATAGAAAGAAAGAAGAAGGAAAGAAAGAAAGAGAGAAAGAAAGAAGAAGGAAAGAAAGAAGAAGGAAAGAAAGAAAGAAAGAAAGAAGAAGGAAAGAAAGAAAGAAGAAGGAAAGAAAGAAAGAAGAAGAAAAGAAAGAAAGAAAGAAGGAAAGAAGAAGGAAAGAAGAAGGAAAGAAAGAAAGAAGAAGGAAAGAAAGAAAGAAAAAGGAATGAAAGAAAGAAAGAAAAAGGAATGAAAGAAAGAAAGAAAGAAGAAGGAAAGAAAGAAAAGAAGGAAAGAAAGAAAGAAAGAAAGAAGGAAAGAAGAAGGAAAGAAAGAAAGAAAAAGAAAGAAGAAGGAAAGAAAGAAGAAGGAATGAAAGAAAGAAAGAAAGAAAGAAAGAAAAGGAAGGAAAGAAAGAAAGAAAGAAGAAGGAAAGAAAGAAAGAAAGAAAGAAAGAAGGAAAGAAGAAGGAATGAAAGAAAGAAAGAAAGAAAGAAAGAAAGAAAGAAGGAAAGAAAGAAGAAAGAAAGAAGGAAAGAAAGAAGGAAAGAAAGAAGGAAAGAAAGAAGGAAAGAAAGAAAGAAAGAGAGAAAGAAAGAGAGAAAGAAGGAAAGAAAGAAAGAAAGAGAGAAAGATGGAAAGAAAGAAGGAAAGAAAGAAAGAAAGAGAGAAAGAAGGAAAGAAAGAAGGAAAGAAAGAAGGAAAGAAAGAAGGAAAGAAAGAAAGAAGAAGGAAAGAAAGAAAGAAGGAAAGAAAGAAAGAAGGAAAGAAAGAAGAAGGAAAGAAAGAAAGAAAGGAAAGAAGAAGGAAAGAAAGAAAGAAGGAAAGAAGGAAAGAAAAAGAAAGAAAGAAAGAAAAAGAAAGAAGGAAAGAAAGAAGGAAAGAAAGAAGGAAAGAAAGAAGGAAAGAAAGAAAGAAAAAGAAAGAAAGAAAAAGAAAGAAAGAAAGAAAGAAAGAAAGAAAGAAGGAATGAAAGAAAGAAAGAAAGAAAGAAAGAAAGAAGGAAAGAAAGAAAAAGAAGGAAGGAAAGAAAGAAAGAAAGAAGAAGGAAAGAAAGAAAGAAAGAAAGAAAGAGGAATGAAAGAAAGAAAGAAAGAAAGAAAGAAGAAGGAAAGAAAGAAAGAAGAAGGAAAGATAGAAAAAGAAAGAAGAAGAAGGAAAGAAAGAAAGAAAGAAAGAAAGAAAGAAGGAAAGAAAGAAGGAAAGAAAGAAGGAAAAAAGGAAAGAAAGAAGGAAAGAAGGAAAAAATGAGAACTGGAGGAGGAAGAGCAGGAGACAGAAGAAAGAAAGAGAAAAAAAGAGTACAGATTCCGAGCCACAACTTGAATCGTTTAAGACATAAAAAATGTCACAGAAATGTGATTTATTTTTGTTATTTTACAATTTACAAATATACACACAATTTGTGTCACTGAACTATAAACAAAAAGGAGGAAAAGCTATGACTTAACAGAAATAAACATTGGTTTTGCTGTCCAGGAAGAAAGACAAGTCAGACTGACTTGGAAATGTTCACTCATATGTTGATGTAAAGATTTATAATTTACCAATTTCGTTTCTGATGTTTTTCCCTCAAACATTCTCCACAATATTAATCCCTGCTCTTATCACGAGGAGTGTTGAATTATTTTAGGTACTTCGTAATTAATAGCGGGAAGCAAACTTCATTGTACTCACAATTTTTAATCTGCTATTTCAAACATTCAAACCAAATCGAATTGTACATTATCGGAGTATTTTTCTGTGTCTTTCTCAATAAACGAAGAGTGGTTTCTTCTAAAGTAGCTTCCTGCAATTTTTAACAATCATTACATAACTCTTGTTTCCATTAACACTCAATTAACCCGTGGTTGTAAAGCTCCCTCTACACTGTCCCATCAGACACTCCCAGGGCAGATACAGCACGGGTTAGATACAGAGTAAAGCTCCCTCTACACTGTCCCGTCAAACACTCCCAGGGCAGGAGTGGGCCCTTAATGAATGCAGCCATGTGCTTGCCTGATGTGCCTCCCATAGTTGAATAGCCCTTAATTTGTGCAGCTAACAGGAAGATGTGATTGCACTAGAGAGGGTACAGAGGAGATGTACAAGGATGTTCCCGGGAGTAGAGAATCTTAGCTATGAGGAAAGATTTGATAGGCTGGGTCTGTTTTCCTTGGGACAGAGGAGTCTGAGGGGAGACCTTACTGAGGTGTATAAAATTATGAGGGGCCTAGATAAAGTGGATAGAAAGGACCTATTTCTCTTAGCAGAGGGGTCAAAACCCAGGGGGCACAGATTTAAAGTAACTGGTGGAGGGTTTAGAAGGGATTTGAGGGGAAATTTCTTCACCCAGAGGGTGGTGGGGGTCTGGAACTCACTGCCTGAAAGGGTGGGAGAGGCAGAAACTCTCACCACATTTAAAAAGTACTTGGATGTGCGCTTGAAGTGCCGTAACCTGCAGGACTATGGACCAAGAGCTGGGACGTGGGATTAGGCTCGATTGCTCTTTGTTGGCCGGCACGGACACGATGGGCTGAAATGGCCTCCTTCCGTGCTGCAACTTTCTATTGGCAAACTGTAACTAGTGGGGTACCACAGGGATCAGTGCTGGGGCCTCAACTATTTACAATCTACATTAATGACTTGGATGAAGGGACCGAGTGTGCTGTAGCCAAATTTGCTGACGATACAAAGATAGGTGGGAAAGCAAGTTGTGAGGATGACACAAAGTCTGCAAAGGGGTATAGATAGGTTAAGTGAGTGGGCAGGAATTTGGCAAATGGAGTATAATGTGGGGAAATGTGGGGTTATCCACTTTGGGAGGAAGAATAGAAAAGCAAAATATTATTTAAATGGAGAGACTACAGAAGGATCTGGGTGTCCTCGTACATGAAACACAAAAAGTTAGCAAGTAATTAGGAAGGCAAATGGAATGTTGGCCTTTATTGCTAGGGGATGGAGTATAAAAGTAGGGAATGTGGTGTATGTGACCTGTTCCACCTTAAGAGAACTTAAGCCTGTTCCACCTTAAGAGATGTACTACTTTCTCTGGCTGCTGTATACGTAATACCGGTGGTGACCACCGGTATATAAGTACTGTGTAGTGATATTGTATTTAGTATAGTCCTGACCTCCAACTAGTAAAGACCTGTTGAACTTTATTTTTGTAGTCTGTGTCAGTAATTAACCTTAATACAACTGGAACACACAGACTTAACAGTGGCGACGAGTCCGATTCTTACCCTGCGGCAGTTTATATCCACGGCGGCTTCGTCCACAGAACGGGCGTCGAAGAGAGGCATCCACCCTCATCACCCTGCTGGAAGACACATCGCGCGGCAGGCATCGAGAACCTGGAGTGCAGAAGACATCCTGAACTCAAAGCCTCCATCAGCGGCAGTCAGCTATCTTCTTTCTACCTCGGTGGTGGGTAAGCCGGTCAGCGACGCGAGCAGAAAGTCAGCCGCGTTGGCTGTACAGACGGGGGGAGGAAGACGGAGGAATAAGGGCGGTGAGATCGATCGCGACCGGAGATAAGGGCCGGGCCGCATTCGGGCCGAAAGGCGCAGCGCGGGGACATCGATCGCGGCTGGTGATAAGGGCCGGGCCGCTTTCGGGCCAAAAAGGCGCAGCGTCTGGGGCGACTGAAGGCGCAAGAGCCGCGGTGAAGGCGAACGCAGCCGGTGCTAATAACCGGGCTGCAAGAAGGGCTGCGAGGCGCGACATCGGGGAAGCGCGAATGCCCGAGGGAGCCGCGCTGAAGCGGAGACAGCGTCGGGGGAGTTACTAACCGCTGGGAAAGGGGAGCAGCAGTGGCACGCCAAACGCCATTGCAGCCAGTGGGTGAAGACCGCCAAGCACGGGAAAACCGCCATTTTGTAGGCGGAGGAGGAAGACAAGAGCGGGAAGCCGCCATCTTGGGATAAAATAAATTGCAACGATGCCTAAACATGGGAACATTGATACCTTTGATAGCGACATTGAGGATTGGGCCATGTATGTTGAACGCATACAAAATTATTGTAAAGCAAATAAAATCCCAGATGCAGAGAAAGCACTAACTTTATTGAACTTAATGGGTGCAAAGACATACGGGCAATTGAAACACCTTTTATCACCAGATGAACCGGCGGATAAGACGTTCGAGGAGATTGTTACTGTCCTGAAAAATCATCTAAACCCCACGCCGCTGATGCTAGCGGAACGATTTAAATTTTACAGCAGAAGGCAGCTGAAGGATGAAAGCAATGCTGAATATTTAATGGAATTGCGTAAGCTAGCAAAGTACTGTCAGTTTGGAACGGGACTGACAGAAGCGCTAAGAGATAAATTTGTGTGTGGATTATTAAAAGAAGATACACAAAAGCGACTGCTCGAGGAGAATGAGCTGACGCTTGAGAAAGCGGTCACTATGGCAGCAGCACACGAAGCCGCAGCGAGAGGCACGGCAGTAATGCAGCTACGGTCACCGGAACTCAGTACAAATAAATTGGGTTTGAGTACTGTAAAATGTTATCGTTGTGGAAAGACAACACACGATCAGAACAGACTGAAAGAGTATGGACTTAGAGTTAATCGGCAGAAATGTGAGTTCTTTCAGAAGCGGATCTCATACTGTGGTCATGTCATTGACCGGGAGGGGCTTCATAAGTCTCCTGACAAGATAGAGGCAGTTGTAAAGGCTCCCGCTCCGGATAATGTCTCTCAGTTGAGGTCGTTTCTGGGATTGATTAACTATTACCATAAGTTTCTACCGAATCTATCCACGGTACTGCACCCGCTGAACGCTCTTTTACAGAAGGGGGTACCATGGGAATGGAGCGAAAACTGTAAGAAGGCATTTCGCAAAAGCAAAGAATTGATCACCTCAGAGGAAGTGTTGGCTCACTTCAACCCGACACTGCCTATTCGGTTGGCTTGTGATGCTTCTCCATATGGTATTGGGGCAGTACTCTCACACAAGTTGCCAAATGGCACGGAAAGGCCAGTCGCGTTTGCATCCAGATCATTGACCTCCGCTGAGCGCAACTATGCACAGGTCGATAGGGAGGCTCTCAGCCTTGTATGGGGAGTGAAGAAGTTTAATCATTACCTGCAGGGCCAAAAATTCACACTTCTGACAGACCATCAGCCGTTGGTATCCATTTTTAACCCTAAGAAGGGTGTTTCGGTGATGACAACACAGCGACTCCAGAGATGGTCCCTTTTCCTAGGGGCACATCAATATCAAATAGAATTCAAAGGTACAAAGCAGCATGGCAATGCTGATGGGCTGTCGCGCCTGCCACTACCTGAAGCAGAAGAGACGACGAAAGTTGACCCTGTTGAGTTATTTCATTCGCCCATCATCTGTTTACCAGTCACCAATGCAAGTATTGAAAGAGAAACCAGGAACGACCCGACACTGTCTCGAGTTTACGAGGTGACAGTGAAAGGATGGCCAACACATGGTGATCCTCTGTTACCGGCATTCTCAGCAAGGTGAGACCAGCTGTCCGTCTGCCATCGTACTTTGATGTACGGGACAAGAGTGATTATTCCTCCCAAGTTACGGGAAAGAGTTCTAAAGGAACTGTATGAAGGTCATCTGGGGGGAGTTAAGATGAAAAGTCTTGCTAGGGCTTATGTATGGTGGCCGGGCATTGACCAACAGATAGAGGAGTTGACAAAAAGCTGCGCTGGGTGCCAAAAAGTGCAAAATGCACCTCCGATCGCACCGCTACACCCATGGGAATGGCCTTCAGCCCCATGGCAACACGTACATATTGACTTTGCTGGTCCATTCATGGACTCCATGTTCCTAATTGCGGTGGACGCACATTCCAAATGGCCAGAAGTGATCAAGATGAATACCACTACTTCAGAAAAGACAATTGCGGTGTTAAGAACAATATTCGCAAGGAACGGATTGCCAGAACAGATATGTTCGGACAGCGGACCACAGTTCGTGTCGGAAGAATTCCAAAAATTCTTAAAGAAGAATGGGGTGAAGCATTATACCTCTGCCCCATATCATCCGGCGACAAACGGGTTGGCCGAGAGATTTGTCCAAACATTCAAAAAGGCAATAAAGGCCATGAACGATGATCAGATTCCGTTACAACACAAGGTGGACAATTTCCTAATGGCATATCGAAACGCCGCTCATGCAGTGACTAACCAAAGTCCTGCCATGATGTTTTATAACAGGAGGTTGCAGTCCAGGTTGGACTTGTTAAAACCAAATGTGCGGAGGGAAGTGGAAAACAAACAGTTCCGGCATATTAATAACAAGTCCACTCGAAGTTTCGACGTAGGACAACCAGTGTTGGCAAGGGGCTATGGAAATGAAAAATGGCAGTCCGGAACAATTCGGGCCAGACAAGGACCTTTGATGTACACAGTAGATATTGGTAACAATGTGATAAGGCGTCATGCGGATCAACTGGTAGAATCAAGAGCAAGGGTCGAACCCATGGTTGCGACAGAGACAACTGTGGAAGATGTTAATGAACCTGAAGCATCTACCGCGGCAGGGACTGTACCTGATGATGACGTCCAATACATAGGAAACCAACAAGAAGAGTCACCTCAGCAACAAGAATCAGAGACCACTGAAAGGCGTTATCCAAACCGAATCAGAAGGCCTCCTGAGAGACTGAACCTTTGAACTGTTTATACCTGAAGTTATATATGTATACTAGCTGGGGAGCCCCGCGTTGCGAGGGCAATTTTGGGGCGCTTGGTCTCCCTGCCCCTGTGTGTCCCCCTCTCCCTGTCATGTCCTCTCCCTGTCCTATCCCTCCCTCCCCTCCCCTCCTCTCCCTCCCCTCCTCTCCCTCCCCTCGCCCACCCCCCTCCCCCGCTCCCCTCTGTCCCTCTCTCCGGCCCCTCCCCCTGCCTAGCACCTGAGGTCCGGAGCTGAGGTCCCCCGCGTATCGTGCGGTTGATGGACAGCCGCTGTGGGTGGGCGGGCGGGCGGCCCATGCGCGGTCAGTGCGGGCGGCGCGAGCCCCCCGCGATTTCCCAAGGCTCGCCCCCACCGCGATTTCCCGAGGCTCTCCCCCCGCGATTTCCCGAGGCTCTCCCCCCCCCCGGCGATTGCCCGAGGCTCTCCCCCCGCGATTTCCCGAGGCTCTCCCCCCCCCCGCGATTTCCCGAGGCTCTCCCCCCCCCCGCGATTTCCCGAGGCTCTCCCCCCCCCGCGATTTCCCGAGGCTCTCCCCCCCCGCGATTTCCCGAGGCTCTCCCCCCCCCGCGATTTCCCGAGGCTCTCCCCCCCCCGCGATTTCCCAAGGCTCTCCCCCCCCCGCGATTTCCCGAGGCTCTCCCCCCCCACGATTTCCCGAGGCTCTCCCCCCCCCGCGATTTCCCGAGGCTCTCCCCCCCCCGCGATTTCCCGAGGCTCTCCCACCCCCGCGATTTCCCGAGGCTCTCCCCCCCGCGATTTCCCGAGGCTCTCCCCCCCCCGCGATTTCCCAAGGCTCTCCCCCCCCGCGATTTCCCGAGGCTCTCCCCCCCCGCGATTTCCCGAGGCTCTCCCCCCCCCCGCGATTTCCCGAGGCTCTCCCCCCCCGCGATTTCCCGAGGCTCTCCCCCCCCGCGATTTCCCGAGGCTCTCCCCCCCCGCGATTTCCCGAGGCTCTCCCCCCCCCCCTGCGATTTCCTGAGGCTCTCCCCCCCCCCTATTAAATTGTTATTTAGTTCCCTAACACATCGTTAAAATATTTACCTTAGTTCCCTAACACACAGAAAGTGTGGGGGAAAAAATTGTGAAAAATCAAGATGGCGGCCACTCACCTCGGTTCAGAAGGATAAGGCCCGCCCACACACGCACCGATTGGTCGACCGGTCAGGTCACCGAAGCGTAGGATTGGTCAATCGTCGAGTCACTCGACACTCAACTGTAGGAAGGAACCCGCCGTCCGATTGGTGGAGCTCGACGTCACACGGTCGCTAATGAGATGCTAATGAGCGGAACGCTGAACGTTTTTGGGATACCGCGGGCGGGGCTTTTGTCCGGCCGAAACGTAAATACGCCTATGACCGGTCCGGAATCGCAAGCTTTCTTTTGAGGCGACGCGCGCGTCGGTACGCTCTGTAACTTTCAAACGTATAGAGAACGGACAGACAGACATCGGGACAGACAGAAGAGCCGCTTTATATATATAGACTAGCTGGGGAGCCCCGCGTTGCGAGGGCAATTTTGGGGCGCTTGGTCTCCCTGCCCGTGTGTCCCCCCTCTCCCTGTCATGTCCTCTCCCTGTCCTATCCCTCCCTCCCCTCCCCTCCTCTCCCTCCCCTCGCCCTCCCCTCGCCCACCTCTGTCCCTCTGCCTAGCGCCTGAGGTCCGGAGCTGAGGTCCGGAGCTGAGGTCCCCCGCGTATCACGTGGCTGATGGACGGTCGCTGTGGGCGGGCGGCGCATGCGCGGTCAGTGCGGGTTGCAGGGTGGGGGGGCCGGGGGAGGTGGTGCAAGGTTGCCGAGGGCCCCGAATCACCGAATGTTTCTGGTGTCCAGGGCCCCATAATTCTTACACTTGTTCAACAGAGAGCCAGTTGCAGAGCTTTACTAGCAAGGGCATATGCTGCCAATTTACTACAAAAGGATGGCACTGCCAGTGGTTGACGAGGGCTAACACTGAAAAATCAGCTAATGTTCAGCTCACACATGGATCAAGCTGGTGATTGATGTGTCTACCAGCATGGACACCACTTGCAGCTCCTTGTTCATTGAATAGCAGAACATAGTTTCCCAATGTCACTGCACTAGTGCTTTTCTTAAAGGGCACAAATGGCTATCATACGCCCAACCTGAAGCCCATCCTGACGTCAGTAAGCGATTATGAATTGGTACAATGGTTTGATGTGTGAAGTCCTTGAAAGAAGTGAATGTAGCAAGGTTTTCAATTCTATGTAGCAGCTTAGTTATATGCCTTGTTAAGGTATGAGTTTGCATGAGATATAATGAAAGAGCAGTAAACTTGTGAGAGAGTCTGGTATGGGTGAGTAGTAAATGTGGAACAGGTTCATAGGCAACACTTTGCAGCATGGAATCTTGGGGCACCTGTCTGGCATATGGCACTGTTGTGTAGTCTTTTCTCGTCCTTACCCTTAAAATGTACCATCTTGCTCCTGCATCTGTTCCAAGGTCCTCAGGTGGTGTAGCTACACAGCCCGGCTGCCAGTTGCTGACAGGCATGGTGCACACTGCTATCTTCTGGAGTGCCAAGCAGGACAACCCTACTTGCATTCCCTCATTCAACAGCAATCCCACAAATCTGTACCCTACCCAATCTTTCACCTTTTCAAATGCTGACATACCTACATCATCAACATTCTATTCCTATAGCGCTCCTCACATGCAGGGAGATGTCGCAAAAAAGGTTTTACTTTGAGGACAAAGCAGTGGACACAGAACAGGAGGGAAAGAGTGAAATTGGGAGGCTGAAGACACGGTTGAAGAGAAGGGTTTCGAGGAAGTTTTTGAAAGCAGGGGCTCAAGGTGAAGGGAACAGAGCATGGAGTTAGAGTGACAAGAATGTAGTGGCTGAGTGAATAAAGACCAGTGGTGGAGCAGAACATCTGGTAGAGGAGAAACCCAGTGGATGGAAGGATCGCTAAGGTAGGATGGGGTGAGCTCATGGAGGCATTTGAAAGTGAAGATGGAAAGTTTGAATTTAGCTCAGGAAACCAGTGGAGGTGGGAAACAACGGGGCTGATGGAGGTTTATTTGGATGAGGATGCTGCTCTGGGTAGAAGGGAAGGCCAGCTAGGAGACAGTTATAGAGTAGTCAGGCCTCAAAGTAATAAAGGTATAAGAAATAAGAAAGACTTGCATTTATATAGCACCTTTCAGGACCACCAGACATCCCAAAGCACTTTACAGCCAATGAAGTATTTTTTTGTAGTGTAGTCACTGTTGTAATGTAGGAAACGCAGCAGCCAATTTGCACACAGCAAACTCCCACAAACAGCCATAATCTGTTTTTGTTATATTGATTGAGGGATAAATATTGGTCAGGACACCAAGGATAACTCCCCTGTTCTTTCTCAAAATAATTCCATAGGATCTTTTACATCCACCTGAGAACACAAACAGGGCTTCAGTTTAACATCTCATCTGAAAGACGGCACCTCCGGCAGTGCAGCACTCCTTCAGTACTGCACTGGAGTGTCAGCCTAGATTTTTTGTGGTCAAGTCTCTGGAGTGGGAACTTGAACCCACAACCTTCTGACTCCGAGGCGAGGGAGCTACCAACTGAGCCACAGCTGACACACACATGGACTAAGATTTTGACAATGAGAGATGGGGCAGAGGCAATGGTGCCAAGGTAGAAGAAAGTGTTTTTTCCCTATATATTTGATGTACATTTGATGTTATGTATTTCAAGCATTTTCTGTTTTCCTTCCAGTTTATTACTACTAGATAAGATTTATTATGAACACATGCATATGCACAAAAATTAAATAAACATGTCTTAGACTTGGTGTGATGCTTCGATCTTCCAACGCAGTTATCTGTCTCATAATCAAAGGAACAAATGGTGATTACTCTAACTGGGGCAGCAAGGAGTCACTGTAAAGATACACTAATTCTATTGGAATACATATTTATTTAGTTTATGCAATTACTCTTGTGCACAATAAAAACAACTAAGATTTTTGTGGAGTCTAAAAGCATATAAACAGGGTTTACTAGCACATCCAGTATCAGCAACATCAACTGCTTGTATACAGTATTCAGCACAACTTCTGCCACTCAGAAAACAGCACCACATCTAATCCTTGTCTTCTTCATCAATAGTCACTACAAATATAATAAAAAGTAAGAACCACCAACAGAAAAGTGTACAACTCACAAACACATGGAACTAAAACAAGGCAGTTTACCAACATGCGCTTTCTGATTCTATTGTTATAATAATCAGACTTACTGGCTGTGTTGCAGTTTTTTCCACTCAAAACTTAGAACAGGCGCTTGTACCATCCCAGTGTGCCCACGCATTACTAATACAGCCAGAGCTATTAAACTTTAGCACTGCCTGTATATCTGGTAGTAGCTTATTCAAATGTGCTTTCACAGTGCTAGACTCTAAACTTTTGACATTGCACTGTTAGATACTGATGTACAAAGACTTAATACGTTGGCATGGAATTTATTTCTCTGCTATTTTAACAAAGGCTTTAACTTGTTTATTTAAAAAGTAGCACAGAAAGGATTTTAATCAAATAAGTTAAGCATTTATGGAGTGACTTTAAGCTATTTCAATTATGTTAGTGCAGAAAACTCAAAACTTTGTAGAAATGTCTCCCTTCATGGTTCATAATTGTGTTGCCCAAGTTGGAACTGAGCTGTACTGACCAGGAGATCGCCAGGTTTGATTCTTGGTCTGTGTTGGTTCGGTTGACCTCAGCCAAGGCCACAGTAGAGGGCTACAACTGCCCTGAAGAGAGCTAACTGAGCACGAAGTTAGGATTCAAAGCTGATCAGTTTATGCTCCTGATCAGAATTCAGCTACCCCTGTTGAAGTGAGTGTGTGTGGATGTTGGGTGCAGACAGGATCGAGTTCAGCTGTGATGTTCCCGGTGGTCAAATAACCTGCTGACAGTCACTGTCACAGCTCACACTTGAATAATGGAACGCAAGCTAACCAGTCATATTTTATGAAGATGGTCAGCATTTCAGACCAAGTATCCGCTAACTTTCTGTGCTGTTTAAAAATTGCCACATAGCCCACTGGGCTCAGTAATAATACGTGTGCTTTACAATGTTAAATGGAACAATATTCACTATGGCCTAAACTCAGTGAGATAGATTTTCATTATCAAACAGATGGCCGGCCAGCTAATAGTGCTGGCAGGAGCCCAGTCCATCTTAAAGGCTGGGCCACATTAACATATATGAGGCAGGCTACAGGCACCAGATGAGCTGCCTGATACAGTTCACCAGTTCCTTCTGGGAGAAAGGTAGGTATGGGGGTGGGGGTTGCGATTGCGGAGGGGGATGGTTGGAGCCCGGGGAGGCAGTGGCAAACATTATTCTTGAAGAGGCTGGAAAAGCATATTTGTTCCTCCTGGCCCCACAAAAATAATTTTAGCACTTAACTGGAAGGGTCTCTACTGCTGTGCTGCCAGGTTTTACTGAGCAGAGTGTCCACAGTGAACACTCTGTCCAATAGACAGTTAAACTGGTATTGGGGACCTGTGTACACCATAGGACCTCGATTTGCACAGCTCCATAAGGCTGATCCAAGCAGCAACTTGGCCGCCCAGCAGAAGGCTTTGGGAAATATGGCAGCGGAGTGGGAATGGGGAGATAAGTCTACCACCTTATTTTTAACGCCGCTATTTCCTTGTTTCCACTGGACGGAAGGAGTTAAAATATAACCAATGGCTTTTCTGATAAGTACAAGTTCCTCAGTAGTAATGTTCTTTAATTTTCTACCAGCTTACATTAAATGCTGTTACAAAATATAGGAAAGATAAATTGGAATGCACACCATAGTGGAAACGTCTTTAGGAACACAGCTCGTACTTTACAAATATTGTACAGTCTCCTAATTGTAGGATTCACAAAATTCCCACATCTCCCAAGTTATTAATAAGGGACCCTGAAGGACAAGTTATTAACAAGGGTACCCTAAATAGAAATGGCTTTTGGACTTCATGGCAAAACCTGCAAGGTTAAAAGCAGGGCCCTGCGCAGCATGTCAAGTTCAAAACTCAAGCTTGACATGCCCGGGCCTGTGGAAGACAGCTTTAATTTGTGATTTCAAACCAGACAGCTAAAGGAGACAGAACATGCATTCTTCCCTTTAAAACAAATCAACTCAGGAAGAGGCTTAATCTTGCACAAAGTTAAAGCCATCAAGACTATGCATATATAATCACCTAGAGTTCAAACTAGCTACCAAGCCAGGAAGACACCGATTTACATTATGCATAAACAAACACCAAGACATTAAAGACCATTTAACAACGGGACAACCGCCCAAAAACCAGTTAAGGTGAACGGCTATAATCACCTTAAATGAGCCCGCCAAAATTAGACAAAGAACTAACCCTGATTTGGCACGCAGATAACGAACTTCGAAATAGTATAATTGTAGGCCCACCGGAAACCAAGGGCAAGCAGACGAGCAAACAGAGAAGGGCAGAAAGAGAGTGTTGGGGACAAGCAGGCACACGCTCAGGGCCAGGGTCGCTCGAAACTCAAAGAAGCAGACGGAACATCACGGCGAGGAGGCACGGTGGGGCAGGCTTGACCAAAGACGACTAGGACCACAGCCTTACGCAGAGACCGACCACGAGCACCGTGGTAACAAAGTGCCGGGTAAACCATACCTTCAGATCATTACCACTACACAGGTAATGATCTAGCCCACCGCGACCGAGCTGACACCGAAGACCGCCAGCCGAACCCCAACCGCAACAAAAACTCGACAACCAGACCACCACCAGAAGAACAAAACTCGAAGTTTTCCCACTCTACAAGATAAAGTACCCAACAAAGACTTTGCTCCCTATCTCTAATGGAGAAAAGGTGGTATTCACCCAGACAAATCCACAACCGTGCCCTTACCGCATCTGCGGACTCCACCCAACTGAAGAATCTTCACAGATTCTAAGGCTGAGACCACGTGGCGACGGCAGGCCCCAAAGGGCACAAAGAGCGAACCCCAAAACGCAACCGGCTTAATTGACAAGATTCGAACAGTCAAGAAACCCCTATTGGTGAGCATAATCCCTGGCTCTTGTAGTACAACCTAGTTAGGTATTGGGGGTGGGACAAGGGTAGGGGGATTATTGTGATTTTCACTCGTTGTGCCGTGTGTTCCCCATTCTTGATTAAGTGTACTTTTGTATGCCTGTAATCACTCCAGTAATTTAAGTGTGTAATTTTAAGTGTGTCTAAATAAAATACAGTTTTCTTGCACCAAACCAGTTGTCTACTTCAATTCTGTATCGCCGCCTGTACCTAAGCCCGGTGTCTAGAACCCAGGGGTGTGGGAACGATTCGAACCGCTCAAAAAGAGTCAGGGGCAAAGCTGACTGCACACACCACCCCCTACATAATTCACTTATTTTAAATGGGTTAATGTCTCTGCTAAACGAGCGGAAAATGCAATTTCAGACTGATGTGTTAAACGTCTGTATGCTGCTATCCCACAGCGTTACTTCAGGGCCATTCGGTATTTTGGGAGTCAAATAGGTATTTAAAAGTTTAACAAAGACTTGCATTTATACACCTCAGAAAAGTCCCAAAATAATTTGGAGGGTGAATTTCCTCAGGGCCTCTCCTGCTCCACCGCCGTTTCATTGACAGAAGAGCAACAGAAGCAGGGTTTCTGTCCAAGTTGCAGGGGAACCCCCAAAGAAATGTACCCTTATATATGACAAACTGATGAAGTGGAGTGACTGTTATTATGTGGGCAAATACAGTAGCCAATATTCTTGCAGTGAAATCCCAGAAACTGGAATTAAATGGATGACCAATTGATCTGTTTTGATTGTGGAAGGAATGTTGGCCAAGCTGCCATGAGATCTTCCTGTTGTTCTTCAAATAGAGCCGTGAGATCTTTAACATGCATCAGAACCACAGGAACAGGTAGAGGGGGGTTTTCTGTTTAACACTTCACCCAAAGGAAAGCACCTTCAACAAGTTGGCACACCCTCAGTACTACACTGCAATGTCAGTCTAGATTATGTGGACAAGTCCTGAAATGAGACCTGAACCCACCACCATATGAGTCAGAGCTGAGAGTGCTACCATTCACAATAACAACCAAAAATATTGATTTTATGGGGATGATTTTCTGAGTGGAAGCTGGTGGCAGGAAACTTCGCCTGCTGCCAGTGCGTACTGTAAAACCTGGGCAATGGGCCTGCGATTGTCCAATAAGCCCCAGTGGCGGGCAAGATTTCCTGCTATTAGCATGCACTCAGAAATTTTAGGTCTACAAGTCTTGCGATTGTTGTTCCATTTGAACAAAATGATGTATTCCCATGTCCAGACACCAGCAGAGTTATAGTGTCATAGTGGTGAGGAAACCAGCTGCAGTTCAATGGGAATATGAGCAATAAAAATGAAGAACTGGAGATCCTATCAAAGGCTTCAGATGTGCAATATGGTGCCCACACACTAGGCTATAACACCGTTACTTGTTCATGAGGCATTCGAGCATGCAGGCTCCCGATTACTTATCACATTAAGAATTGCATTACCCATCGGTCCGCCAATGAAAAAAATGGAACTTTGGTCATGCAAACCCACAATCAGCATTTTAAGCAGAGACAACAGTTCAGTCCCAGTGTGCACTTGCCCACATTTGCTGAAAAAAAAAATCAGTGTAGATTTAAGCTTCGGTGATCCTTTGAGGTGATCCGATGAGCCACTGTGGCTCATCTCTTTTGTGTATTCACGACTGAGCTACACAAGTTCTGCACTTGGCAGCACAGATTCCTGGTCACTGGTTCAGCGGGAAAGAATTGAGTGACAGATTCAATGGAAGCTTTTGTGATTAAACTGATAAACTGGTGTGACTGAAACTGTTAATAATTGTTGTCTGAATAATATTAATAGTGATATGGCTAAATCAACACTTCATTGCAGTGTGAATCGTGGAGCGAGATAAAAATAAAACAATTCAAATGAAAGTTTACCACACTAAAGCTTCTGGTGCAGTCAGAGTCCAGCCAAATCCCCAAACCCACTCGAAGGACCAGCGATCGCAGAAGCCACGCGATGCAGCTGGGTGTGTGCGAAGAAACCAAGTCGTAGTGTCAGAAGTTTAAATTCATGCTGACTTTTACTGGGAAATGTGGTGAAGTGGACACTGGGTCTGAAACACTCTAGAAAAGAGAAGGCTGAGGGGTGACCTGATGGAGGCTTTCAAGATTATAGAAGGGTTGGATGGGGTAGAGGCAGATGTTTCCACTTGCGGGCAAGACCAGAACTAGGTGGGAGTAACTATGACTCTGGTTTAGTTACTACGCAGCTAAGGGCGTTTGATCTTGTTCTGTCGTCCTGAGTGAATCGCGCCTCCGAGGCCCCGCTGGAAACGACAAGTGATTGTCGGCGAAGTCGACTTGCGAAAGAACTTGAGTCGGTTACCAATCTGCGTAGATTGGTGCCCGAACAGGCTTGGGCAAACATGCTACAAAAAAGCATTGTGGTCAACCTTCAGGGGTTGAGCCTTGCCGGATGGGACGGTGCCCGGAGAAACGACGTCCCCGCGGAGGTGGTGGCAGAACCACACCGCGTAAAGTGTATTTACTGCACTAATGCGGAGTCTGTGCCTGGGAGACCGGCAACTACATCCTCATCTACTCAAACCGATGATGGGGAGACCGATGACATCTTTTTACCTGCCCGATTGGCGGAACATTCCAATCACCAGAACCAAGGGAATGGCGAGTACAATAGGAGAAGAAAAGGGAATAGCAGAGGTAGAAGAACCCAGCAAGACAACAGGGAAGGGACTCCTACCTAGAATACGTAAAGATGACCAAGTAAGAAACACCTGCTGTCACACCGTTTTTTATATGGTAAACTTAGAACACCTAGAGATGAGACACGATTCTGTAATGCTACCAGCTGATCTGGCAGTAAGAATTGCAGAGGTCAGCAGAAAAATGACGAGATAATTAGCTTGCATCAGCAGAAAACCTTACAGGAAATACCATTGGAAAAGGGTATAAATATTAAACTCTCAAATGGGATGGTAGACTCGCTTTAAATCTGGCAAAGCGATTCTCGGCTTCAGAGGCGGCTCTCTAAGTCTACAACTCTTTATACCTCGGGGATCAAAGGTATTTGATTTTGGTGGATGTCCTGCAGAACACTAAGAACTGTAAAACTGTCACGAAGTTAAGATTTGAGTAAGGTTCTCTGATAAGATTGTAAGCTCTCTCTTTTTGGAATTGTTAATGTTGCGATTGACTCACCAACTGTAAATTACATGTCAGTTCTTTAATAAATCTATATATTTTTAGAATTGTCTCACATAAGACTTCTGTATCAAAAACTCGCAAACTTAATCTCTGTACACTCTGGTGAGGAGTTGCAGAATTCTGGGGGAGTTTTCCAGACCCTCATAATATCTGGAACGTTACAGTCGAGCTAAACTTATTAAAAGTGCTATCTGGAGGACAGGAACATTTTCAGGTTGTTCCTTTCCTTTAGGGAGAGACAGTCCAGACCTTTAGACCCAATTAAGCGTCTTTAGGATTTGGCTACCTCAAACTTTAGTTGAAAGTGAATGTCTGAGAAATACACCTGATCCGGGGCAGCCCTAAAAGGGGCTAGGATTAGTAATTATTCCTTCATCCTCAGCTAACAAAGCAAACATGAATAAATTCGCAGCTTATAAAGGCTGAAAAAACTACGATGAGTTAATGGTAGCCAACGAGACCTGGGTGTCCTTGTGCACCAGTCGCTGAAGGTAAGCATGCAGGTGCAGCAGGCGGTTAAGAAGGCAAATGGTATGTTGGCCTTCGTAGCGAGGGGGTTTGAGTACAGGAACAAGGATGTCTTGCTGCAGTTGTACAGGGCTTTGGTAAGACCACATCTTGAGTATTGTGTGCAGTTTTGGTCACCTTATCTGAGGAAGGATGTTCTTGCCATGGAAGGAGTGCAGCGAAGATTCACCAGGCTGATACCTAGGATGGCAGGAATGATGTATGAGGAGAGATTGGGTCGATTGAGCTTATACTCGGAGTTTAGAAGAATGAGAGGGGATCTCATTGAAACTTATAAAATTCTGACAGGACTGGACAGACTAGATGCAGGATGTTCCCGATGGTCGGGGAGTCCAGAACCAGGGGTCACAGTCTAAGGATAAGGGGTAAGCCATTTAGGACAGAGATGAGGAGGAATTTCTTCACCCAGGGAGTGGTGAACCTGTGGAATTCTCTACCACAGAAGGCAGTAGAGGCCAATTCATTAAATATATTCAAGAAGGAGTTGGATATATTTCTTAAGGCTAAAGGGATCAAGGGATATGGGGAGAAAGCAGGGACAGGGTACTGAATTTGGATGATCAGCCATGACCTCATTGAATGGCGGAGCAGGCTCGAGGGGCCGAATGGCCTACTCCTGCTCCTATCTTCTATGTTTCTATGTCATAGAAAAAGAGATAGAGCAGGCACTGGCGTACATCGAGGAAACAGTCGCAGCCAGGCCTGACGGGATGAGGAAAAATCATATTTCCGAAATAATATGATGAGACAACGCTCCCCCGTCTCTTCACTCTTTGGCTCCATACTGCAGCTATTCCGGAATATTTAAAAAAAAAAGTAGAACAGTGCTTATCCCAAAGACAGAGAAAGCAGACCTATTGACCAATATTGACAACTGATGGCCGATTACTATCAGGCCACTATTGCTCCGGCTATTTAACAAAATTATGGCGAAAAGACTTAGCGAAGTTATAGATCTGAAAAACTGTCAGAAGGGATTTATTGCTGCTACACCAGGGTGTAATGAAAACAGAGCCATCCTAAAAAATCATCAGGGGATCCAAAAGAAATAAAAAAGGAGCTTGCAGTTGTCTTCATTGATCTAGCAAAAGCTTTTGACTCCGTAGGGCATAAAATGATTTCCAAGGCTCTTGGAAGGATGGGTGTGCCCAAGTCATTTATTCAACTTATGCAGGACCTCTATACTAACACATCTACAGTAATAGGTGATAGGTTTACGACCGATTCAATACTCATTCGAAAAGGTGTCCAACAGGGCGATCCGCTTTCACCGATCTTATTTAACATTACAATGGAACACCTCCTTTGCTCGCTCGACCAAGCCAACATGGGTGTCGCGATGAGGTACAATAAGAAATCTATATCCTGCTCATCACTCACGTTCGCGGACGATATTGCTGTCTTAAGCGACTCATATGCAGGAATGGCAAAAAATTTAAAGATCATCCAGTCTTTTTGCGAACAGACAGGATTGCAAATAAACATGAGAGAGCAGGTTTCCATTTAATCAGTAAAGCTAAGACTTTATCGATAACCACTTGACAACGGGTGGCTGAATGGATACACAGTATGTTATATCCCCCCAGGAGAAACAGAGAGCTACCTGGGAGCACAGATTGATCCGTGGTCGGGAATTGCGGAGGATAGATGGGCGGAAAAACTCGAGGTCTGGATGAAGAGTCTTCGAGAAGCCAAATTAAAGCCCACACAGAAGTCGGAAATTCTAAAGACATACATCATCCCGAGGTTGTATTACCACGTTACCCTCACCGAGGCATCGCAAAACACCCTAATCGAGCTTGATCGTTTGATCAAGAGGGGAGTAAAAGATATTCATCTTCCTGTGATATTATGGACGGAATCTTGTATTCTGCAAACAGAGATGATGGCTTGGGCCTACCCAAATTAGAAGTTTTAATTCCATCAGCCGTCATTAGGAGTGTGATGGAATACTCTCCAATTGCCTGGATGAGTGCAGCTCCAACAACACTCAAGAAGCTCGACACCATCCAGGACAAAGCAGCCACCTTGATTGGCACCCCATCCACCACCTTAAACATTCACTCCCTCCACCACCAGTGTACCGTAGCTGCAGTGTGTACCATCTACAAGATGCGCTGCAGCAACTCACCAAGGCTTCTTCGGCAGCACCTCCTAAACCCACGATTTCTTCCACCTAGAAGGACAAGGGCAGCAGGCACATGGGAACACCACCACCTCCAAGTTTCCCTCCAAGTCACACACCATCCTGACTTAGAAGTATATTGCCGATCCTTCATCATTGCTGGGTCAAAATCCTGGAACTCCCTACCTAACAGCACTGTGGGAGTACCATCACCACACGGACTGCCTGGGTTCAAGGCAGCAGCTCACCACCACCTTCTCAAAGGCCACTTGGGATGGGCAATAAATGCTGGCATTGCCAGCGACGCCCTGATCCCATGAATTAAAAAAAAGGAAACTCGAGTCTATGGAGGGTTCCGATGACACATTTATTAGAGCCTCCTATGAATTCTGTGGAGAGAACATCATCAAATCTGTATCAAAATTAAGGGAACTTAAAATTCTTTTAAGGAATTCCTAAAATCAGGAGAAAAATCGTCCACAATAGGTAGCGACCTCCCCCTCATACCTGAAGTTATGATGGAGCTGCGAGGCACGTGCGCCCAACTCCCAAGTAAAAGAACAAAACCAAGGATCGGTCCGAAGGTTGGAGGGCTTGGGAGCTCGCGAGGTGGGTGAATCTCCTAGCCCAAGGTAGCGGCATCCAATACTACAGGAACGATAGAATATCCAACTGTTGGACTAATTCATTCCACAATATGAAGCAGCCGAGTTTCATAAAAGGACTACTACTGAGGTGTAATCTCTATCCGACGAGACGCACCCTATCATATGGCAGATAGAACGTTATTAAAATTTGTAGGAGATGCAATAGCGCAAATGAGACCTTAGCGCATATATCCAGCAGGTGTCTCGCAGTTAAAAATGCAAGAATTAAGAGACATAACAAAATTGTAGATAAGCTTAAAGATCATGTATCCAAATATGGTTGGATTACATTTGTTGAACCTAGGATTATTGACAGTGATGGAAAAATCTGGAAACCAAAGCTAATTTTTTTTAAGAAAGAGTCTGAAGTTGGGGTAGTCGATATCACCATAAGAGGGGAGGGTAACAACCGGTCTCTCGAGAATGCCTGGGGTGAAAAATGTGCTAAATATAGCCATCTGAATCAGGAAATTTTGGGGTTAACTAATGGAACATCCGTCAAATTCTTTGGTTTCGTCATTGGAGCCAGAGGAAAATGGTTTATTAAAAATAACCCTCTGATGAAATTTTTGAACACAGAAGAGTTTCCGCCGTTCGCCAAAGGTATATCAAGACTCGCCATATCACTAACCGTGGAAATACTCGATTTTTAGTAATGCCTAAACCGGTACGGATCGGCATGCGAGATTATTATATTATTTTAACATGGACACCGACGTCTTTTATTGTCAAGCTTACGTGTCTGCTACGAGTAACGAACCATGGCCGGACCCAAGGAGAAAATGTAACTAATCTGTATCCCTCGATTACTCAACAAGCTTTACATCATCGGTTTTGTTTTGATTTCCCCTCCCCTGCAGGGTGCAGGTTGTGCACTGCCAAGATCCCGTGCCAACGCACATCGATATACTGTGGCATTTTGCTGGATATGACTTTGTGGACGAGCCACACTAAAGCTCGAAATACACACTCGCTCAATGGCTCGTACTGACCCCCAGAGTGTTTTTAAATAGTCACTAATAAATCCAATAGGGAACTCAGGAGAAACTTCTTTACCCTGAGAGTGGTTAGAATGTGGAACTCGCTACCAAAGGGAGTAGTTGAGGCGAATAGCATAGATGCATTTAAGGGGAAGCCAATTTGTGCACAGCAAGATCCCACAAATTGCAAGTGCCCAGATGATGTTTTTGGTGGCATTGGTTGAGGGGTAAATGTTGACCAGGACACTGGGAGAATTCCTTTGCTTCTGCTAATTTCCTAGGTTGGCATGTATGATAATGGTAAGCTGGGTGGGGTAGCACAGGATACCTGGTAGCTGTAGTACTTCAACCTGGCAAAGGAGTCAATGTCTTCAGGAGAGAATTGCAAGCAAGCAAAAATAAAACTGATTAAAAATGAGAAACAAGATGAAGCAATGAAAAACAAGTAAAATTAGAAATGAATCAACTCATGGTGAATTTCCTCTTGAGGCTTGCAACTATTGGGTTACACTCACACAACCTCCTACAACTTCCTGCTCCGTATGGTTCAGGTATGCACTGAAGAAATGTGTGGTGGCCACCCAAAGTTTTAAAAGACTATTTACAGCAGCTACATCGAAAAAAAAACAGGCTTGCTACCTTGCACAGTTTGTGTTGACGTAAAATGGTGTTGGCTTCACATCAAATCTAACAGTGTAGTGTCATTTGGATGCCAAGTCACCCGATGCATTTCTTTAAGATGTGCGAGAAGGTGGTCCAAGCGGCAGCCTCACATTGTTTGAACTTCACACCCACAGCAGTCAGTTTAAACAGTTCTCTGGCGGTGCATTTTCCATCGTGACTGTCAATCTTATAGTATTAGTAAAGAGGTCCTGCCAGCTGCTGACAGTGAAATTTAACTGAAATTCAGATGCTAGTGAGTGGAGTTGTGTGTGGGCCTGCAATTACCCGTGCATAAAGCTCTATTGTCTCTACACTGCAAGAGCTGGCCGTGTAACTCTGCCGGTTGTGATTGCAACCTCTAGGTACCAGCCTGTGACTGATCCTTGCAAAATAACAATATTGAACATGATGTGCCTCAATAAATCCGAGACTCGATGTTAGCGAAACAAAACAAGGCTTTTATTGATTAGAAGGTAACACACAGAGGAGAATGTATCTTCCATCCAGAGGTCTGCCGTACTGGATGTGCTGCAGGCTGGGCCAGCTTACATAGGAGCCAGGTATGGGCGGAGCCCTACACACAGTACAATACAATGGAAATGAAACTGAAACCAACCACAGTCACAGGCAGAGAAATACTGATGAGCGATGAGTGGAATATTTCATCACATTCACCCCTTCTATAGATTTAGTCTGTTCGGGGGTTTGATAGTCCTCTGCGACCGACGTGGCTGTTGTGGTGCCGCGGGTGTCGGCTGGGTGTCCCCGGTGGCCTCCTGGGTCTCTGCCGGGGGTGCCGCCAGGGTTGTTGAAGGGGTAGTTGGTGGGGGTACCGTTGGTCGATGTTCTTCCGGGGGTGATGAAAGAGTAGTGGGTGGGTAAGAGTTGCTGTGGTCGTTGTTGCTGCTGTTGTCATGGTTGTTGTCGTTACCGGCTGGGGCGACGTCTTTTATGGACACGGTGTCCTCCCTTCCGTCGGCGTGCCGGACATACGCGTATTGGGGGTTGGCGTGGAGTAGGTGCACTGACTCCATGAGAGGGTCCGTCTTGTGGCCCCTCACATGCCTTCACACGAATACCGGACCTGGGGTGGAGAGCCATGACGGCATGGATACGCCTGAGGTGGATTTCCGGGGAAAGACAAACATTCGCTCGTGAGGCGTGGCAGTACACAATAGCGACCGTATCGAATGGAGCACATCTGGGAGGACTTCCTGCCAGCGGGAGATAGGGAGGCCTTTGGTCCTTAGAGCTAGAGTGACTGCTTTCCATACTGTCCCGTTCTCTCGCTCCACTTGACCGTTACCCCGGGGGTTGTAGCTGGTGGTACGGCTCGTGGTGATCCCCCTGGACAGCATGTACTGGCGTAGCTCTTCACTCATGAAGGATGCCCCCCTATCCGTATGGGTGTAGCTCGGCATACCGAACAGGCAGAACAGGCTGTTGAGGCATTTAATGACCGTGGCGCTGGTCATGTCTGGGCAGGGGAAGGCGAATGGGAAACGAGAGTATTCGTCCACAATGTTCAGGAGGTAAACATTGCGGTCGACGGACGGGAGTGGCCCTTGAAATCTAAGCTGAGCCGCTCAAAGGGCCGTGTAGCTTTGATTAAGTGGGCTCTATCTGGGCGGTAGAACCGAGGCTTGCACTCAGCGCAAGTGCGACAGTTCCTGGTCAGGGACCGAACTTCCTCAATCGAGTAGGGCAAGTTGCGGGACTTTATGAAGTGGAACAGCCGCGTGACCCCTGGGTGGCAGAGGTCATTGTGGAGGGTCTGTAGCCGATCCCCGGTGGCGCTGGCACACATCCCTCGTGAGAGGGCGTCGGGGGATTCGTTAAGGGCCCCTGGCCGGTAAATGATGTCGTAATCGAAGGTGGAGAGCTCGATCCGCCACCTAAGAATCTTTTCATTTTTAATCTTCCCCCTCTTTATTATTGAACATAAACGCTACCGACCGCTGGTCGGTAAGTAGGGTGAAGCGTTTGCCGGCTAGGTAGTGGCGCCAGTGGCGCACTGCCTCCACGATGGCTTGGGCCTCCTTTTCTACGGAGGAGTGTCTGATCTCGGGCCCTTGGAGGGTCCTTGAGAAGAAAGCTACGGGCCGCCCTGCCTGGTTGAGGGTGGCCTCCAAGGCAAAGTCAGACGCATCACTTTCCACTTGAAAGGGAGTGTTCTCGTCCACTGCCTGCAGCGTGGCCCGCTCAATATCCTGCTTAATGCTTTTGAAGGCGGCATGGGCCTCAGCAGAGAGCGGAAAAGAGGATGCTTTCAAGAGGGGGCGGGCTTTGTCGGAGTAGTTGGGGACCCATTGGGAATAATAAGAAAATAACCCCAGGCACCTTTTCAGGGCTTTGGGAGTGTTGGGCAGGGGCAGCTCCCGTAGGGGGCGCAATCGGTCGGGGTCATAGAAACATAGAAACATAGAGATAGGAACAGGAGTAGGCCCTTCGAGCCTGCTCCGCCATTCAATGAGATCATGGCTGATCTTCGTCTGAGATCATAGCTGATCTTACCAGTTCAGTACCCCGTCCCCGCCTTTTCTCCGTAACCCTTAATCCCCTTAGCCTTCAGAAATATATCCAATCCTCTCTTGAAAATATTTATTGAATTAGCCTTCACAGCCCTCTGTGGCAGGGAATTCCACAGGCTCACCACTCTTTGAGTGAAGAAATTCTTCCTCATCTCTGTTTTAAATGATTTGCCCGCTATTTTTAGACTGTGGCCCCTGGTTCTGTGCTCCCCTGCCATTGGAAACATTCTCTCTGAATTCAGCCTGTCCAGGCCTGCCATAATTTTATATGTTTCGATGAGATCCCCTCTCAATCTTCTAAACTCCAGTGAGTACAAGCCCAAACTATTCAATCTCTCCTCGTAGGTCATTCCCGCCATTCCAGGTATCAGCCTGGTGAATCGCCGCTGCACTCTTTCCATGGCAAGAACATCCTTCCGCAGATGGGGCGACCAAAACTGTACACAATACTCCAGATGCGGTCTCACCAGCACCTTGTACAGCTGTAGTAAGGTATCCCTATTCCTATACTCGAACCCCCTTGATATGAAGGCCAACATACCATTTGCCTTCTTAATCGCCTGTTGCACCTGCATGCTCTCCTTCAGTGACTGGTGCACAAGAACACCCAGGTCCCTCTGCACTTCCCCATCTCCCAATCTATTGCCATTTAGATAATAATCCACCCTCCTGTTTTTACCCCCAAAGTGGATAACCTCGCATTTATCCACATTATAGTGCATCTGCCACGTATCCGCCCATTCCCCCAACCTGTCCAAATCGCACTGTAGCCTCCTGACATCCTCATCAGAGCCCACCCCTCCTCCTAGTTTAGTGTCGTCAGCGAATTTGGAAATATTGCATCCAATTCCCTGATCCAGATCATTTATATATATTGTGAACAGCTGGGGTCCCAGGACAGATCCTTGCGGCACCCCGCTGGTCACTGCCTGCCACTCCGAAAACGAGCCGTTTATTCCAACTCTCTGTTTTCTATCCGCCAGCCAGTTCTCTATCCACGTTAATACTTTGCCCCCAATCCCATGAGCCTTAATTTTGCATGATAATCTTTTGTGTGGAACCTCATCGAAGGCTTTCTGGAAGTCAAGGTACACCACATCCACTGGCTCTCCCCCATCTATTTTACCAGTTACTTCCTCAAAAAATTCCAGCAGATTAGTCAAACACGATTTACCGTTTGTAAATCCATGTTGACTCTGTCCGATCCTTTCCCCATTTGTCAAGTGCTCCGCTATTTTATCCTTAATAATGGACTCTAGCATTTTGCCCACAACCGATGTAAGGCTTACTGGTCTATAATTCCCTGCTTTCTCTCTACCCCCCTTTTTAAATATTGGGGTAACATTAGCTACCCTCCAATCCACGGGTACTGTTCCCGAGTCAATGGAGTTCCGGAAGATGATCCTTAGAGCATCTGCTATCTCCAGGGCCACCTCCTTAAGTACCCTAGGATGTAGTTTATCAGGCCCCGGGGATTTGTCGGCCTTCAGTCCCCTCAACTTACCCAACACCATATCCCTAGAGATACTAATTTCTGTCAGCTCCTCCCTCTCATTAGTCCCTATGTTTGTCGATATTCCTGGGAGGTTATTTGTGTCCTCCTTTGTGAATACAGAACCAAAGTATGAGTTTAATTGGTCTGCCATTTCCTTATTCTCCATTATATATTCTCCCGAATCGGACTGCAAGGGACCGACTTGGGATTTTACCAGTCTTTTCCTCCTGATAAAAGCTTTTGCAGTCTCTCTTTATGTTTGCTGCAAGTTTACTTTCGTATTCTATTTTCCCCTTCCTGATTAATCCCTTTGTCCTCTTTTGCTGTATCCTGTACTGCCCCCAATCTTCCGGTCTGGTGCTTTTTTTTTGCCAGTTGATATGCCCTTTTTTTTGATTTTATGCTGTCCCTAATTTCCCTCGTTATCCACGGTTGAGTCACCTTTTTAGGTTTATTTTTATGCCAAACCGGTATAAACATGTTCTGGAATTCTTCCATTCTATCTTTGAATGCTTGCCATTGTCTATCCACTGTCAATCCCCCCAGAAACACCACCCAATCAATCTTACCCAATTCCCGTCTCATACCCTCGTAATTCCCTTTATTTAAGTTCTGGACCTTAGTCTCTGATTCAATTTCCTCACTCTCCATCTCGACTGAGAGCTCGATCATATTATGATCGCTCTGACCCAAGGGGCCTCGTACAAGAAGATTGCTGATAAGTCCCTTCTCATTGCACAATACCCAGTCTAAAATGGCCTGATCTCGAGTCGGCTCCTCGACATATTGGTCCAGATAACCGTCCCGAAAACATTCCAGGAATTCCTCCTCCTCAGAATTTTTACTAATTTGGGTAGTCCAATCAATATGTAAATTAAAGTCACCCATGATGACAGCTGTGCTCTGATCGCACGCTTCTCTAATTTCCCTTTTTATGCCTTCCCTCACCTCCATATTACTATTTGGAGGCCTATATATCACACCCACTAACGTTTTCCTCCCCTTGCTATTTCTCATTTCTACCCATACAGATTCCGTTTCATCCGAGTTAATATCCTTCCTTTCCATTGCATTAATCCCCTCCTTTACCAGCAATGCTACCCCACCTCCCCTACCTTTTTGCCGATCCTTCCTAAATATTGTATATCCCTGGATGTTAAGTTCCCAGCCTTGCCCACCCTGCAGCCACGTTTCTGTAATCCCAATCAAATCATACTTGTTTACCTCTATTTCCACAACTCGGTCTGGTCCGATTTCCCCATTCTCCACCACGCTGCCTAGTATGCAGAGGTGCGTGGTGTTGTAAATGCACTTGTCCTCGTTGTAGGTGAGGTTGAGTTTTTGTGCGGTTTTCAGGAACCTCTCGAGGTTCGAGTCGTGATCCTGCTGGTTGTGACCGCAGATGGTGACGTTGTCGAGGTAGGGGAAGGTTGCCTGCAAGTGGTGGTCATCGACCATGCGGTCCATCTCCCTCTGGAAGACCGAGACCCCATTCGTCACCCCAAAGGGGACTCTGAGGAATTGGTAGAGGCGTCCGTTCGCCTCGAAGGCGGTGTACGGGCGGTCCTCTGGTCTGATAGGGAGCTGGTGGTACGCTGACTTGAGGTCGATGGTGGAGAACACCCGGTATTGGCCGATTTGGTTCACCATTTCTGATATGCGGGGTAGCGGGTAGGCGTCTAGTTGGGTGTACCTGTTGATCGTTTGGCTATAGTCGATCACCATCCGTTTCTTCTCGCTACCCCTTACCACCACCACTTGGGCGTGCCACGGGCTATTGCTGCGTTCAATAATGCGCTCTTTCAGGGGCCTGTCTACCTCGGTCGCGATAAACCGCCTGTCCTCCCAGCTGTACCTCCTGCCTTTGGTCGCTATTGGCCGGCAGTTAGGGGTAAGGTTCGCGAATAGCGAAGGCGGCTTTACCTTCAGGGTAGCCAGACCGCACACTGTGAGGGGCGGCTGGGACCCACCGTAATTGAGCGTGATGCTTTGGTGGTAGCACTGGAAATCCAGGCCCAAGATCACGCTCGCACATAGATTCTTCATGATTAATACTTTAAAATTATCGTATACAGTTCCGTTAACGGACAATTGTACCGTGCAGTAACCCATAATGGTTGATGTCTGGGTTTTATCAGCCATAGAGATGGTACCCCGAGTAGGGACCACCTTTAGGGAGAGTTGTTGTACCAGTTCAGGGTGGATAAAACTCTCCGTGCTTCCACTGTCAATTAAACATTTAACCCTGCACCCGTTTACCTCGATGTTCACCATTGATTTGGATAGCGGGTGCGGCCTGGTCTGGTCCACTGTGACCGATGCCACTGTAGGGCCCTGATCGAGACAAGATGGCGTCCACGCTGTCTGCTCACAAGATGGCGGACCCCACGAGGTCGGGCAAGATGGCGTCCAAGATGGCCGCTCCCACGGCGCACACGCGGCGGTGGCGGGTTTTCCGGTGGGGTTCCCTCTGCATACCTTCCCGAAGTGCCCCTTCTTACCGCACTTAAAGCAGGTGGTGCCTTTCGCCGGGCACAGGTTTCTGGTGTGCTTCGGCTGCCCGCAGAAGTAGCAGTTGGGTCCCCGACGCGTCGCGGCTGTCGTAGGGCTTCTGGGGGCAGAGCGGGGCCCCGACGGTGTCGGGCTGGGAAGATGCCTTCCAAGATGGCGGCGCCCTTGGTGCACACGTGGCGGCGTGGACGGCGCGGGCTGAAGAGTAGGCGTCCGAGTTTCTCTGGGCCACATCCAGGGATCGTGCTGTGTCCGCAGCCTGTTTCAGGTCCAATCCCGTTTTTTCCAGCAGTCTCTGCCGGATGTAAGTGGAGCGGAGGCCTGTGATAAAGGCATCGCGAACAAGCTCGTCAGTGTACACTGCGGCTTTTACATCTTGGCACTTGCAGTCTTTGCCATGCATTTTCAGGGTGCCTAGGAACTCCTCCACCGATTCCCCAGGTCGCTGTGCGCGAGTAGCGAGCAGATGCCTAGCATACACCTCATTCGTAGGCTGCTGGTAATGCGCCTTTAAGATGTCACAGGCGGCCGGGTACGTGTCGGCGTCTTGGATGAGGGGGTAAACCCGGTGGCTTACCCAATTCCGCAGAATTCCGAGTTTCATACTCGCAGCGTCCGTAGCGTCTTTGACGGCTGCGGAATTGTCCAGGAAGAATTCCATACACATAAACCAGTGTCCGAAGCGTGCCGATGCGTCCGAAGCATGCTGGTCCAAATCCAAACGTTCGGGTTTCAAGAGTTGATCCATTGTGTTGAAAATTAAGTCAATAAAATTGATGTGCCTCAATAAATCCGAGACTCGATGTTAGCGAAACAAAACAAGGCTTTTATTGACTTAGAAGGTAACACAGAGGAGAATGTATCTTCCATCCAGAGGTCTGCCGTACGGGATGTGCTGCAGGCTGGGCCAGCTTACATAGGAGCCAGGTATGGGCGGAGCCCTACACACAGTACAATACAATGGAAATGAAACTGAAACCAACCACAGTCACAGGCAGAGAAATACTGATGAGTGATGAATGGAATATTTCATCACAGAACACAATGAAACTGACCTGCATCAAGTAGTGCACATTCTAAAGCCACAGAATAAAAAATGAACAGTAATTAACTGTTCATTAGTACAATATTGTAATGGAGTTTGGTTAGATGTTAACACAAGAAATAGGAGCAAGAGTAGGCCATTCGGCCCCTCAAGCCTGCTCCGCCATTCAATAACATCATGGCTGATGATCAACCTCAACTCCATTTCCTGCACTATCCCCATATCCCTTGATTCCCTTAATATCCAAAAATCTATCAATCTCTGTCTTCAATATACAGAACAACTGAGCCGCCACAGCCCTCTGGGGTAGAGAATTCGAAAGAATCACCACACTCAGTGAAGAAGTTTCTCCTCATCTCAGTCCTAAACAGCCGACCCCTTATTCTGAGACTGTGACCCCTGGTTCTAGACTCCCCAGCCAGAGGAAACATCCTCCCTGCATCTACCCTGTCAAGCCCTGTAAGAATTTTGTGTGTTTCAATGAGATCACACCTCATTCTTCTAAACTCTAGAGAATATAGGCCTAGTCTACTCAATCTCTCCTCATAGGACAATCCCCCCATCCCAGGAACCAGTCTGGTGAACCTTCGTTTCACTCCCTCTATGGCAAATATATTCTTCCTTAGGTAAGGAGACCAAAACTGTACACAATACTCCAGGTGTGGTCTCACCAGGGCCCTATGTAATTGCAGAAAGACATCTTTACTCTTATATTCAAATCCTCCTGTAATAAAGGTTAACATACCATTTGCTTGCCTAATTGCTTGCTGTACCTGCATGTTAACTTTCAGTGATTCGTGTACAAGGACACCAACATTTCCCAATCTCTCACCATTTAAAAAATACTCTGCTTTTCTATTTTTGTACCAAAATGTATAACTTCACATTTCTCTACATTATATTACATTTGCCATGTTCTTGCCCACTCACTTAGCCTGTCTATATCCCCTTGAAGCCTCTTTGCATCCTCCTCACAACTTACATTCCCACCTAGCTTTGTAGTGTTATGCTTTCCACAGGGGCTGCATACTAATGTTTTATTTGTGGTGAATCATTTCTGAACCTGGAACTTTTTTGACTTCCAAAACCATCATGTGACATCTATACACATATTGTCAATGACTGCAGTTTTAAAATGCCTCCCCATTTGCACTGTTTTCTATTTGTTATAAGGTCCATTCCCTCTATTTGCTCTTCTGCCCACATGGTTTCTTTAGGTCATGCAGTTCCTTTAGCTGAAAGGTCTCGAGTGCATCATTGCCTCCCAGCTCCGTGTTCAACACTCCACTACTCCTTTCAGTTCGATTTCTGCCTTAACAGCAGAGACTGTCGTGGTCAAAACGACCAATGATATCCTTTATGATTGCCACTGTGGTGCATTATCCCTCAACCTCTCCATGCCAATCAACATAGTCGATCAAATCATCCCTCTCAACCACCTCTTCTGTGGTTCACCTCTATGGGACTGCCCATCCATGGTTCCACCTCCTCATGTCCTGACTCAGCCAACCGATCTGCAGCAATAGTTTCGCCTCCTGACCCATGCAGCCACCTCCACCCCCCACACTCCTCAGTGCATTTCAAAGTCAACCTCCACCTGTTCTTCATTTACTTAGTGCTCCTCATTGACATCATCCATAGGCAAGGGGTAAGTTTCCATGCGTACATGGATGAGAGCAAGCTCTATTTTTTCACCACTTTCCTAGATTCTCAACTGTGCTGTCAGACTGTCTCTGATTTCAAGTCATGAATGAGTCAGAACTTCCTCTACTTGAACATTTGGAACACTGCAGCCATTGTATTCAGTTCCCAGCGAAATCTCAGTACCCTTGCCACTGACATCATCTTCCTTCCTGACTACTCAGTCAGGTTGCTCCAGATGGCCTGCAGCCTTGCTGCCCTGTTTGGCCTAGAGCTGAATTACAAACTCCATATCCTGACCATCACCAAGATCATTTTCCACCTCCACAACATCACTTACCACTTCTGTTGAAAGATTAATCCACACCTTTGCCACCTCCAGACCCAATTTTTCCAGAGTGCCCTTTTTGCTGGCCTTCCAACCTTTACCTTCCATAAACTCCAACTCATGCAAAATCTAGCCACCCGCATCCTGCGCTTCACTAAATCCGCTTTACCCATTATTCCAGTCTTCTACAGCCTATACTGGCTCCCTATACCCAAAGCACCAATTTCAAAATCATTGTCCTTCTCTACAATTCATCCCACCATGTCTCTAATTCCTCCACCCTTATGTCCCATACCTAGTCCTTTTTTATTTTAAACTCTGGCTTCCAGTGCATTGCTTCTGGTTCACGAGGTTGATTCCGGAGATGAAGGAGTTGACTTATGAAGAAAGGTTGAGCAGGTTAGGCCTAATCATTGGTGATCTTATTGAAACATATGATACTGAGGGGGCTCGACAAGGTAGATGCAGAGATATTTCCCCTCATGGGGGAATCTAGAACTAGGAGGCATAGTTTCAGAATAAGGAGTCGCCCATTTAAAACTGAAATGAGGAGAAATTTCTTCTCAGAGGGTCATGAATCTGTGGAATTCTCTGCCCCAGAGAGCTGTGGAGGCTGAGTCATTGAATATATTTAAGGTGGAGATAGATTTTTGAACAATAAGGGAGTGAAGGGTTATGGGGAGCGGGCAGGGAAATGGAGCCGAGTCCAAGATCAGATCAGCCATGATCTCATTAAATAGCGGAGCAGGCTCCAGGGGCCAAATGGCCTACTCCGGCACCTATTTTTTGTGTTATGTTCCATTTGATCATCAGTAGCAGAGCGTTCAACTGTCTCAGCCCTACTATGTCACTCTCTCCCTAAATCCCTCCACCTCACTTGTATTCACCGTTGTAATGTAGGAAATGTCCATTATAAGCATGGCAATCAGCTGTTTTTGCACTAAAAGGAATAAATCTGGAATAAAAAGCTAGTATCAGTAATGCTGACCAGGAAACTACTGGATTGTCATAAAAACCCATCTGGTTGACTAATGTCCTTCAGGGAAGGAAATCTGCCATCCTTACTCGGTCTAGCCTATATGACCCCAGACCCACAGCAGTGTGATTGACTCTTAACTGCCCTCTGAAATGGCCGAGCAAGCCACTCAGTTGTGTCAAATCTCTACAAAAAAACAAAAAAAAGACGGACCACCTGACATTGACCAAGGCACCGAATTCAGACATGACAAAGGCTCACCCAGCTCAGTCGACCCTGCCAAGTCCTCCTCACTAACATCTGGGGACTTGTGAAAACATTGGGAGAGCTGTCCCACAGACTAGTCAAGCAACAGCCTGACACAGTCATACTCACACTCACAGAATCTAGCCGTTCAGCCAATGTCCCAAACTCCTCCATCACCATCCCTGGGTATGTCCTGTCCCACCAGCAGGAGAGACCCACCAGAGTTGGCGGCAGTGTGTTATACAGTCGGGAAGGTGTGGCCCTGGGAGTCCTCAACATTGACTCCGGACCCAATGAAGTCTCGTGGAACCAGGTCAAACATGGCCAAGGAAACCTCCTGATTACCACCTACCATCCTCACTCAGCTGATGAATCAGTACTCCTCCATGTTGAACACCACTTGGAAGGAGCACTGAGGGTAGCAAGGGCACAGAATGTACTATCGGTGGGGAACTTCAATGGCCATCACCAAGAATGGCTCGGTAGCACCACTACTGACCGAGCTGGCCGAGTCCTGAAGGACACAGCTGCCTGACTGGGCCTGTGGGAGGTGGTGAGAACACAAACATGAGGGAATAAACCTACTTGACCTCGCCCTCACCAATCTACCTGTCGCGGATGCATCCGTCCATGACAACATTGGCAGCAGTGACCACCGCACAGCCCTTGTGGAGACGAAATCCCGTCTTCTCGCTGAACACCCTCCATCATGTTGTGTGGCACTACCACCGGGCTAAGTGGGATAGATTCAGAACAGATCTAGCAGCTCGAAACTGCGCATCAATGAAGCGCTGGAGCCATCAGCAGCAACAGAATTGTATTCCGCCACAATCTGTAACTTCATGGCTGGGCATATCCCTCACTCTACCATTACCATCAAGCCAGGGGACCAACTCTGGTTCAATAAGGAGTGTAGAAGAGCATGCCAGGAGCAGCACCAGGCATACCTAAAAATGAGGCGCCAACCTGGTGAAGCTGCAACACAGGACTACATGCATGCTAAACAGCAAAAGCAACATGCTATAGACAGAGCTAAGCGATCCCACAACCAACGGATCAGATCAAAGCTCTGCAGTCCTGCCACATCCAGTCGTGAATGGTGGTGAACAATTAAACTATTTTGAGGAGGCGGCTCCATGAATATCCCCATCTTCAATGATGGCAGAGCCCAGAATGCAAGTGCAAAAGACAAGACTGAAATGTTGCAACCATCTTCAGCCAGAAGAACCAAGTGGATGATCCATGTCGGCCTCTTCCGGAGGTCCACACTATCACAGAAGCCAGTCTTCAGCCAATTCAATTCACTCCATGAGATATCAAGAAACAGCAGAGCGCACTGGATACAGCAAAGGCTATGGGCCGCAACAACATCCCGGCTGTAGTGCTGAAGACTTGTGCTCCAGAACTAGCCGCGCCTCTAGCCAAGCTGTTCCAGTACAGCTACAAAGTGGAAAATTGCCCTGGTATGTCCACAAAAAGCAGGACAAATCCAATCCAGCCAATACCACCCCATCAGCCTACTCTCAATCATCAGCAAAGTGATGGAAGGTATCGTTGACAGTGCTATCAAGCAGCACTTACTCACCAATAACCTGCTCACTGATGCTCAGTTTGGGTTCCGTCAGGACCACTCTGCTCCCAACCTCATTACAGCCTTGGTCCAAACATGGACAAGAGCTGAATTCCAGAGGTGAGAGAAGAGTGACTGCCCTTGACATCAAGGCAGCATTTGACCAAGTGTGGCATCAAGGAACCCTAGTAAAATTGAAGTGAATGGAAATCAAGGGAAAAACTCTCCCCTGGCTGCAGTCACACAGAGCACAAAGGAAATTGTTGTGGTTGTTGCAGGCCAAACAACTCAGCCCCAGGACATTGCTGCAGGAATTCTTCACGGTAGTATCCTAGACCCAACCATCTTCAGCTGCTTCATCAATGACCTTCCCAACATCATAAGGTCAGAAGTGACGATGTTCACCGATTATTGCACAGTGTTCAGTTCCATTCGCAACTCCTCAGATAATGAAGCAGTCCGTGCCCACATGCAACAAGACCTGGACAATATTCAGGCTTGGGCTGATAAGTGGCAAGTAACATTCATGCCACACAAGTGCCAGGCAATGACCATCTCCAACAAGAGAGTGTCTAACTACCTCCACTTGATAATGGGGGATTCAACAATGGTTGATTGTCAATACCATTTGGGGGGGGGGGGGGGGGGGGGTGGTCACCATTGACCAGAAACTTAACTGGACCGGCCACATAAATACTCTGGCTACAAGAGCAGGCCAGAGGCTGGGTATTCTGCGGCAAGTGTCTCACCTCCTGACTCCCCAAAGCCTTTCCACCATCTGCAAGGCACAGGTCAGGAGTGTGATGGAATACTCTCCACTTACCTAGATGAGTGCAGCTGCAACAACACTCAAGAAGCTCGACACCATCCAGGACAAAGCAGCCCACTTGATTGGCACTCCATCCACCACCTTCAACATTCACTCCCTCCACCACTGGCGCACTGTGGCTGCAGTGTGTACCATCTACAAGATGCACTGCAGAAACTCGCCAAGGCTTCTTTGACAGCACCTCCCAAACCCAAGACATCTACCACCTAGAAGGTCAAGGGCAGCAGGTACATGGGAACACCACCACCCCCAAGTTCCCCTACAAGTCACACACCATCCTGACTTGGAAATATATTGATGTTCCTTCATCATCGCTGGGTCAAAATCCTGGAACCCCATTCCTAACAACTGTGTACCTTCACCACACGGACTGCAGTGGTTCAAGAAGGTGGCTCACCACCACCTTCTCAAGGGCAATTAGGTATGGGCAATAACTGCTGCCCTTGCCAGCGACATCAACGTCCTGTGAATGAATAAAAAAACTACTGGCAGTTAAGCATGTCAAAACGCAGTGACCTTACAACACAGAACATGCAGTACCCTTTCTCAGAGGACCAACATAGCAATGTATAACAGACCTCCCTGGTGCTTGCGTGGCTAAAGGCCCTACCCAATGTGTCACTCAACCATATAAGAGGAGGTTCTAGGTGCAATCCCTGGTCTGCACTGAGTTAGCTGGTCTCAGCTAGGCAGGTGGTGGGTACCACTTGTTCTTCATATTTGGTGCCCATCCTGTCTCCCTTTGAAAACATCGAGTGTCTCCACTTCCACCGGCAGCAAATTCCAGGTCCTCACCACTCGCTGCACAAAAACGTTTTTCCTCACATCGCCCCTGTATCTCTTGCCAAAAACCTTAAATCTGTGCCCCCTAGTCCTTGTACCATCGACTAGTGGGAACAGCCTTTCTCCGTCTAGCCTATCCAAACCCGTCATAATCTTGTACACCTCGATTAAATCACCCCTCAACCTCCTTTGCTCTAATGAAAACAAATCCAGCTTCTCCAACCTGTCCTGAAACAGGAAAAGCCTGTGATGAGATCTCTACAACACTGATCGGATCAATCAGACGCTATGGTACAAGACTGTTTTGATTCCACTGACTGGGGTATGTTCCGGAATGCCTCGGACAATGACATCAACACATATACAGATTCAGTCATTAGTTTCATAAACAAGTGCATGGACGACGTTGTTCCGAGTATTGTTGTACAAACATTTCCCAACCAGAAACCATGGGTAAATGGCAATATCCGTGCTATGTTAAAAGCACGGCCCATCGCATTCAATTCTGGGGACATGGGTGAGTACAAGAAATCAAGGTATGACCTCAGAAAAACCATCAAAAATACAAAAAGACAATACACGGACAAAGTGGAGTCACACTATCATAGCTCAGATTTGCGAAGGATGTGGAGTGGATTACAATCTATTACAGACTACAAAGGGAAACCCAGCTGTGTCATGCCCAGTAATGCCTCAACACTTTACATGCCCGGTTTGAGGCCAACAACAACTGGCCTGTTACAAGGGCGCCCGCGACTCAGGACAACTGGGTCTTCTCAATCTCCGTGGTTGACGTGAGTAAGACTTTTAAGAGAGTAAACACCCACAAAGCACCCGGTCCAGATGGAATCCCTGGGCGTGTCCTTAGAGCATGCGCTGACCAGCTGGCAGCCATGTTTACGGATATACTCAACCGTTCACTGTACTAGTCTGTAGTCCCCACCCACTTCAAGATGATGTCGGTTATTCCAGTCCCCCAAAAAACAAAAGTAACCTGTTTAAACAACTACCTCCCCATAGCACTCACTTCTGTCATCATGAAGTGCTTTGAGAGGCTGGTCAAAACCTACATCAATTCCTTGCTACCTGACACACTGGACCCACTCCAATTTGCCTACCGCCCAAACAGATGATGCCATCGCCACTGTACTGCAAACTGCCTTATCATACCTGGATAAGAGGAACACCTATGTGAGAATGTTGTTCATTGATTATAGTTCAGCATTCAATACCATTATCCCCTCCAAGCTTGTCAACAAGCTCAGTGAGCTAGGACTTAACACCTCCCTATGCAACTGGATCCTGGACTTCCTGACGGGCAGACCCCAGGTGGTGAAAATAGGCAGCAATACCTCCTCCACACTGATCCTGAACACTGGAGCTCCCCAGGGTTGTGTGCTCAGCCCCCTTCTGTACTCCCTGTTTACTCACGATTGCGAGGCCACACAACTCCAACTCCATCATCAAGTTTGCTGATGACACTACCGTTGTAGGCCTGATCACAGATGGCGACAAGACAGGCTACAGGGAGGAGGTAAGAGCCCTAGCAGAATGGTGCAAGTACAACAACCTCTCCCTCAACATCAGCAAAACAAAGGAGATGATCGTGGATTACAGGAAGCGGCAGGGGGAGGGACACACCCCTATCTACATTGAAGGGGCTGAGGTGGAGAGGGTTAGTAGCTTCAAATTCCTGGGTGTATTCATTACGGAGGACTTAACGTGGTCCAATCACATCGACGTTGTAACCAAGAAGCCATACAAACGCCTGTTCTTCCTCAGGTGACTGAAGAAATTTGGAATGGCCCCCTAGATTCTCACCAACTTCTACCGGTGCACCATCAAGAGTATCCTGTCAGGCTGCATCACTACCTGGTATGGCAACTGCACTGCCATAGACCGCAAGGCTCTACAGATGGTGGTGAAAGCTGCACAACATACTATAGGAATTAAACTACCTGCTGTGCTGGATATCTACCCCGAGAGGCGCCAGGGGAAGGCCCTGAGAATCATTAAAGATGCGAGCCACCCCAGCCACAACCTCTTCACCCTGCTCCCGTCCGGCAAGAGATATCGAAGCATACAGTCTCGTACCAGCAGGTTTCGAAACAGCTTCTACCCCCAGGCCATAAGACTCATGAACGAATAATTTATTACCATTGTTTTATTTATTATTACTGTATTTCTATTAGTATTTTTATCATTGTTATGCCATATTTATTCTAATGTTGGGAGGACTCGTAAAAATCAACATTTCATTGTGCAGTACACACGTTTGCTGCATATATGACAAATAAAATTGAATTGAAGATCCCCCATCCCCGGAACCATTCTGTTAAATCTCCTTTGCACCCTCTCAAGTGCCTTCGCATCCTTCCTAAAGTGTGGTGACCAGAACTGGACGCAATACTCCAGTTATGGCCTAATCAGCATACCTTCTCTACTTTTGTACTCAATATTGACATTAAGGCTCCGATATTAACAGGGAAGATGTGGGGGAGCGCGGGGAAAAACCAGCAAGGTCTGCGGGGCAGGGGGGTGAAGGACCTGATGATCTTAATGGCGTGGCCTCATTTAAATAACCTGTAGCAGCGTCCTGCCCACCAGCCAAATTGACTGCCTGGCCAGTGGGCGGGAGTTCAAATAAAAGCTGCAGGAGGTCGCATTCAGGGGGAAGCCGAGAGTTCGGGGCAGTGATCGGGGGTTTGCCTTGCCGCGACCAGGGGTGGGCTTGGGGTAAGCCCGGTGGAAGGGAGGCCTGAGTCATCCCCGCGAGGCCCTGGCCCACAAGGAAAGCTGAAAAATGTAACCAGCTCACTGGGCGGGCCTTCTCTGACCCAGGGTCCGGCTCCCCACAGGTTTGGCTGACCGGAGAGCCGACACTGCTTCCCAGCTCAGGCAGCGATTGCAGAGCGGGCCCGGGTGACATCAGCGGAGCCGGTCTGCCCATTTAAAACAGAACAGGAGCCTGCTTCCTGCCGGTGTCCTGCTCGACTGCTCAAATATGGGGGCATGGCAGGAAAGAAGCAGGATCAGTGGGGGGGGGGGGGGGGGGTAACTTAATTTAAATGACCGCCCGCCCCTCCTCGGCCCGGTTTCCGTCATGTACAGGCAGTTAAAACCAGGGTCCAAGTCTGTCTGACAGCTGTTCATTTAAACACCTGGGGCTAAAAATTCGGTGGCACTGCATTTGGGGCGCCAAGCTCGCCTGGGCACCAGAAGTCCCGCCCCGGAAGGAGCCGGGAGCGCCAGCCCGATATTCAGTTTGAGCGCCCCAAGAGGGACGCGGGGCGCTGCTCGAGGCGCCCCACATCCCTCTTGGGGCGCTCAAACTGAATATCGCAGCGCCATGGCGCGCTGCGGTACTGCAGGCCTTCCTCCCCTTCTTAAAGGGGAGGGGCCTGCACCAGCACGATCACCGATCGTGAGTGCCGGCAAAAGAGCCCGGCACCGAGAAGTGCCGGGCTCTCGGGACACAGCTGGCACTGTCTTGGGGGGGGGGGGGGGGGGGGGAAATCAGGAAGCCGGCACGAGGAGGTGCTGGCAGGCGGCCACCGAAAAAAATGGCCGCCCCGCACCTCCCTTTAATTTGCACCACTACCGCCACAGGTAGGCCCCCCTGAACCGGTCGCGATTTGCGACCAGCGCTACCGGGGGGGGGGGGGGGGGGGGGCGCGACACAATATCGCATTCAGGGCGCTGCGCACACCGATGATGTCATCGGTGGCGGTGCAGTGCTACAGGCTAACGCCGCCATTAGCGCCCTGCTAAATTTCGCGGGAGGCATGGCCAGTGGCGTTAAAGCCACTGAGTGCCCTCTTTAGGTGCTAACTGCTGGCGCAGCCCACCGAATTTCTAGGCCCTGGAATCTAAACAGCTTTGGCGCTACCAGTCAGTGCTTAAAATGCTGACAAAGTGCTGAGAGATCAGCATCCTCAGCAGAGGCCCGGCCTTTCTGATGAAGGGCCGTTTAAATGTGAACCTGTCTTTCACTTGCACTTCCATGATTTTCACATGTATTTATGTGGAATTGGACCTATTAAAAAATAATAAAAGGAGACAAGGGAATTAACGAAGAAAAACTGATTAGCTGCAAAAGTATGTAATTTAATATAGAAAACAGGCAAATATAACATTAAAGATGAAGTACTCTATGTTTACACACCCCGATATAAAGAAATTCTAATGTAATATAGTTCATGAAAGACACATACTTGTCATTGGGATGCACTGCCAAGCATTAATGGACAGCTTGTTATTTGACTCAAAAGGTTGTATATTTCAGAAATAAATTAAAATTGCCAAGAAAACTGGAGAAGTGTGTGGTTGGGGTGTGGGAAGAATTATTCAGGTCTCTCACTAGTGAAATAAAAGCCCGTTTTCACCTCTGCTCCTCGACCTGCATGTAACAGTTCAACCTATAGCAGCCTTGTCCCCCCCCTTTGAGTTTCCGAGGCGAGCAAGCACAGCGACATCACTATTTGTCTGGTATTTTAATGCCCAACATGACTTATTTCTGCCGTTTCCCCTGTCACAGGGATTCTTATACACTGTTGCAGAAAGAAAAATTAAGAAACTTTGCAAACTGGGAAGTAATTAAAATGTCCTGTTAGTCACCATATTGGTCTATTAACAGGTTTAGTAACTATAACAGTGCAATATTATATGCTTTGTGATGAAGAATCAGGAGAATGTGAATTTTTCATGTGGATGTAATCAAGTATTTTCACTGAAGAATTACAATCACAGTTTGTGCAAAACTGCAGATAGAATAAAGATGCACACAACCTATGAAGTTAACAAGTGAGGAAATGCAATGATTCCATGTTCCAAAACACACAACACAACCACTGCAATACAGATGATCTGCAAAGCAACAACCCAACATCTATTATGTAAGGGTTTTCCAGTGTAACCGACAGATTAGGCATTGACTTTTCCAGTCTGCAAACTGATGTACTTGTAACGGCTACTCTGAGGCCGGAATTTTTTTCAAGGGAGGCGAGTTGGGGCCCCCGCCCTGACTTTAACGGCAGGGCCTGATTTGAATGTGAGGCCTCAGATTCCTGGCCTCAGCCAGCCATGGCTGCAGGCGCATGGGCCTCAGATGCGAGGGGTCGGTCTGGGGAAGGGATTGCGAGGTCAGCATGGTCAAGGATCGGGGGGGGGGGGGAGAAAGAGGAGAGAATCATGGGGTCGGCAATTAGTGGGGGCTTGGGGGATTGGCATATTCAGGGATCATGGGGGGGGGGGGGGGTCGGTGATTGGCATGGCAGTATTGGGGATCGGGGGGGGGGGGGGTGCTGTCACCCTGGGATTGGGTTGGAGGATCGGGAGGGTGCAGGGCGGCAGAGGAGGAGAAAGAGAGTATGGGGCCCGCTCAATCACCACAGCTACACTAAATGGGAAAAACACACAATAGAAGCCCTACATGCAGAATTTTGCCGAAGCATTCTTCGCACCCAAAGGAAAACGCCAACAAATGCATGCAGAGCCGAACTAGGCAGATACCCACTGATAATAAACATCCAAAAACGAGCACTAAACTTCCTAAATCACCTCAAATCTAGCTCCCCAGACACCCTTCATTTTAAAGCCTTCCAGACCCAAGAGCTAAACCCAGAAAAGAGTCCCCTGTGTCAGCTGCTACTGAAACCAAGTACTCCTACTCAGCCGGACCCTGACCAGTCCTAGACCAACACTGCTGTCCAAACACCAATCCGAGTGAACCAAATCATTAAACAATGCAAAGAAACCTACCTGGAACATTGGAACAAAATAACCAAAAGCCAAAGCAGATTAGAATGTTACCGGGCCCTAAAAAGAGAATATAAACTGGCAGACTATCTCTCGACCATCAGAGACACAAAACAGAGACAGACCCTCACCAGGTACAGACTAAGCGACCACCAACTGGCAATTGAAAAAGGAAGATACAAGAAATCCTGGCAGCCTAGAGAGAATAGAATATGTGATCAATGTCTGGCCAGCGAGGTTGAGACAGAGATGCACTTCCTCCTAAAATGCGAAAAATTCAACAAAACAAGAAACATATTATTTGACAAGCTCAGCCAAACAACCCCAGATTTCAAAGAATTGGATGACCTGTCAAAATTAAGATTAGTCCTGGGAGGAGACAGACCATACCTTGGTGCCAAATATGTAACAACATGTCACAACCTGAGGACTGTTTAAAATTAATACTGAATGTACCCAACGATGTTCAACGACTGTTTAAATTAATATTGTATGTACCCAACGAAGGTCAAAATTGTTTGACACCTACAGAATGTTGGAAAACTGTACTTTTGGTTATGTAAGCTTTGGCAATATGGTTCCCTGTAAACTTTCATGCCAATAAAGCATTTGAATTGAATTGAGAGAGATCGGGGCCGGACACCAGACGATTGTGGCCGGCCTCAGCATCATCGGTGGGGTGGGGGGGGGGGGGGGGGGGGGGGAGGCCTCATGGTGGGGATTGGAGGGCCTGGAGGCAATCGGACGCCAGTAGGAGGGTCTCAGATTATGGAGGGAGTAGATTAGGTAGGGACCCTGGATCCAGGAGGTAGGTATAAAGCCATTTACCTCCTGGATGCAGCATTCCCTGCCTCGGTTTAACTGCCGGGTTTCACTAATTGTGTGGAACTCGTCCACATGCAGTTAAAAACAAAATGGAGGTTAAAAAAAAAAGGCTTCCAGCCTTATTAGGATATTTAAATTGATGTACCGCCCCTTTGGAGCGGGTTGGGCACCCGCCCACCGTCCCACCTCCGTCAAAACCGGAAGTGGGCAGGATCAGGTCGGGAATCCCATTTTTAACAATTTAACTGCCCTCATGCTCTAAACCCACCTGTTCTTTTAGGGGAAAATTCCGGCGTTAGTGTCTGCAATAATTGTAGTTTGCTGGTTCTTGATTCTCATAGATGCAAGAATGAGGGATAAACTATAAAACAAACACTTTTATCTCATAAATGTTACATTCTGACCAATATAACTTGTATATGAACTTGGAGCCTTTTTTGAGCTATCCAGTGGTCATTAAAAAAAACTGCAAGTCTGATGAAAGCAATCCTTAATGAGATACTGTATTATGTATTTATCATATCTATGGTAGCAATTGCTTTTGAATTATTCAGTTTAAACAATCCTTTTTAAAGTTGAGCTTGATTCAATGTTTATAACTTACTTATTTTTTTGGGTTACAAAAAAAAATCATTTCATTTTCAAATAACATTTTAGTTGAAAATAACACACCAAGATCCATATTTTCTTGAAACCTTAACTGGAAAAAATGTGAAGTGACTGCTCAAGATTTAGTATCTAGGATCACTGTGTTGATGGATGATACTCATGACAAACCAGGACATCACCAGTCACCACCATGATAGATTTTATACTTGTAAGAAAACGACAGGACGATTAAGAGACAGCACTGCGAGAAAATAATTTTAGTGATTTTACCAGAACCAGTCCACAATCATAGTACATATATTTAAAATGTGTTTGCATCTAACTTTAATTACTGATACCTAGAGTGTAGTAAACTTGAAGCACCATGGGATATAATCTATAATCACAATGTCTATATCTCACTCCTGACCTTTGTTCACAAGTCATCAGATCAGCTGAGATACAGATCACTTTCCATGGCTTGCTATTATACCTCTTCTATATATCGGAGTCATTTTCATGACATTTTTGAGTGATAGTTTTAGGTCCTTGTTCTATCTCTTGCAGACCCACTGGTTTATAATTTGTATGACAGTAATTACACTAAATAGAATCTGGAAATGCAAATATTAGACGATAATGATGTGTTTGAACAGCTTAAATGCTTACTTTTACAATAGTATAAATCTTAGCCCAGTAATATGCAGTGAAAAACCACAAAACGTTTCAGTAATGGCATTTCCAATAGTCCCTTTTCTCTGTAGGGGTAACGTTATTCGTGATCTGCAACTACTTTTGCTCAAAGTACACAGCAATTGTTCTTTTCAAACAGTGTCAAACAGTTTTTTAAATTTTTTTTATTAAAGAGAGTACTATATGCACATTAACGTCAGATTGTTAAGATCATTAATCAGTTCAAACCAGTAATCACATTTTTTCTTTTGCTTCAAAGATATACTTTTGGTTAACTTCCATGATCTTGCATTTTTTTTTTTTGGGGGGGGGGGGGGGGGGGGGGTGGTGGTTGGTCAATCAGCACTTCAGTAACAGTACATAAAGCAGAGAGTCCGGATTACAGTATTAAATTTTGCTGGCTAGGATGTCCCTTGACCTTTATTTTAATTACAATATAACTGACTACTGGAAACATGCTTCTGCAACTGTGACACCGCACTAACTGATCAATCTAGGTTTACAAACCCCTAAAAGCAAATGGTTATTAAAAGGCAAAAATAAATTACAGCCCTTTACGCTCACAAACAAAAAATTACCGAGTACTAATGTCTTGTGGAGAAGTCTCGTTTCCAACACTGCACCTGGATTATCTATTCCCTCCCCTTTGTGCAAGGAATCCACTGTGGATTGACAGTATTATTGCCTGTAGTTTTGCTACTGACTAAACAATCCCATGGGAAATATGAGATCAGAGAGAACCTAACTATTTAAAAAGCTTATTAAAATTACTAATACCTACGAATGCCAAAGATTTTTTTGCTGGATCTCTCTTTCCTGGGCACCTCTGAATTTACCGTTGTTCTGAACCATTTTGAAAACTGATGGAAATCATGATCATTGAAAGGTTTTTACAACATTTCAACAAAAAATAAACACAGGTTTCTGGTTGTCGAGGAACCAACTAGAGATCAGGCCATCTTAGACTGGGTATTATGTAATGAGAAAGGATTAATTAGTAATCTCGTTGTGCGAGACCCCTTGGAGAGGAGCGATCATAATGAGATAGAATTCTTCATTAAGATGGAGAATGAAGTAGTTGACTCAGAGACTAGGGTCCTGAACTTAAATAAAGGAAACTATGATGGTATGAGGCACGAGTTGGCTAGGATGGATTAGGGAACGTTACTTAAATGGTTGACGGTGGTTAGGCAATGGCAAACATTTAAAGATCGCATAGATGAACTACAAAATTTGTTCATCCCTGTTTGGCATAAAAATAGAACAAAAAAGGTGACTCAACTGTGGAAATTAGGGATAGCATAAGATCCAAGGAGAGGACATAGAAATTGGCCAGAAAAAGCAGCAAACCTGAGGATTTGGAGCAGTTTAGGATTCAACAAAGGAGGACAAAGGGATTAATTAAGAGGGGGAAAATAGAGTATGAGAGTAAGCTTGCAGGGAACATAAAAACTGACTGTAAAAGCTTCTATAGATATGTGAAGGAAAAAAGATTGGTGAAGTCAAGCGTAGGTCCCTTGCAGTCAGAATCAGGGGAATTTATAATGGGGAATAAAGAAATGGCAGACCAATTAAATACATACTTTGGTTCTGTCTTCACAAAGGAGGACACAAATAACCTCCCAGAGATGTTGGGGAACATAGGGTCTAATGAGAGGGAGGAATTGAATGAAATCAGTATTTGTAGGGAAATGGTGTTAGGGAAATTGAAGGCCGATAAATCCCCAGGGCCTGATAATCTACATCCTAGGGTACTTAAGGAAGTGGCCCTAGAAATAGTAGATGCATTGCTGGTCATCTTCCAAAATTCTAGAGACTCTGGAACAGCTCCCATGGATTGGAGGGTAGCTAATGTTACCCCACTATTTTAAAAAAGTGGTAGAGAGAAAACGGGGAATTATAGACTGGCAAGTCCGACATCAGTAGTGGGGAAAATGCTAGAGTCCATTATAAAAGATGTAATAGCAGAGCACTTGGAAAACAGTGACAGGATCAGACAAAGTCAACATTGATTTACAAAAGGTAAATCATGCTTGACTAATCTACTGGCATTTTTTGAGGATGTAACTGGTATAATAGATAAGGGAGAACCAGTGGATGTGGTGTATTTGGACTTTCAGAAGGCTTTCGATAAGGTCCCGCATAAGAGATTAGCGTGCAAAGTTAAAGCACATGGGATTGGGGGTAAGGTACTGACTTGGATAGAGAACTGGTTGGTAGACAGGAAGCAAAGAGTTGGAATAAACGGGTCTTTTTCCGAGTGGCAGGCAGTGACTAGTGGGGTACCGCAGAGATCAGTGCTAGGACCCCAGCTATTCACAATATATATTAATGACCTAGACGAGGGAACTAGATGTAATATCTCCAAGTTTGCAGACGACACAAAGCTGGGTGGACGTGTGTGCTGTGAGGAGGATGCAGAGAGACTCCAGTATAATTTGGACAGGTTGGGTGATTGGGCAGATGCAGTATAATGTGGATAAATGTGAGGTTATCCACTTCGGTGGCAAAAACAGGAAAACAGATTATCTGAATGGCAATAGATTGGGAGAAGGGGAAGTGCAACGAGACCTGGGTGTCCTTGTGCACCAGTCGCTGAAGCTAAGATGCAGGTGCAGCAGGCGGTTAAGAAGGCAAAATGGTATGTTGGCCTTCATAGCGATAGGATTCGAGTACAGGAGCAAGGATGTCTTGCTGCAGTTGTACAGGGCCTTGGTGAGACCACACCTTCAATATTGTGTGCAGTTTTGGTCGCCTTATCTGAGGAAGGATGTTCTTGCCATGGAGGGAGTGCAGCAAAGGTTCACCAGACTGATACCTTGGATGGCAGGAATGACATATGAAGAGAAATTGGGTCCATTAGGCTTATATTCGCCAGAGTTTAGAAGAATGAGGGGGGATCTCATTGAAACTTATAACATTCTGACAGGACTAGACAGACTAGATGCAGGAAGGATGTTCCCGATGGCGGGGGTGTCCAGAACCAGGGGTCACAGTCCAAGGATAAGGGGTAAGCCATTTAGGACAGAGATGAGGAGGAATTTCTTTACCCAGAGTGGTGAACCTGTGGAATTCTCTACCACAGAAGGCAGCTAAGGTCAATTCATGAAATATATTCAAGAAGAAGGAGTTAGATATATTTCTTAAGGCTAAAGGGATCAAGAGATATGGGGAGAAGGCAGGGACAGGGTACTGAATTTGTATGATCAGCCATGATCTCATTGGCAGAACAGGCTCGAGGGGCCGAATGGCCTACTCCTGCTCCTATCTTCTATGTTGTCAGTTTGGCTTCCAAGTAAACTGCAATGCTCTTAATGTGAAGCACAAAGTTACAACAGTCACCCTTGACACACCTAGAACATTTGATAGGACAATAACGCAGAAATAAAAAAATAAAAATAAAGATTGAATTGAGAGAAAAAAAAGACAAAATAAACAAGAAAATTAATTTAATTAAAAAAACCTCCAACAATTAAAAGCTGAAGCAATGAGGACTCCACACTTATAAGTGTGAATTTTCAGTGCCAGAGGTGTTATTTGGCAGTAATTAAGACTCATCAGGCTGTTAAAAAGGGTACGTAGACCGAAATGGACAAGCTTCCCCTTTCTTTGGCGAGTTTAGTTCCCATCGACCAAGTAAGTGCAGGAGATGCCGTTTCCGCGCAGTTTACGGAGGAGTGGCGCATCTCTGACAGCAACTTCCCGATTATTGTGCTTAACTCCATATCTGTCCTCGCCTGAAGTTGCTGTGCAATTTGCGCAGAAATAAATAGCGGTGAGCGCCGTTAGCCTCTCCGTTATTTTTACAGTAAATTCTGTCCCAATATTACAGTAACAGTATGTCCAGTAGCCACCAAAACAAAAAACTGAAATTTACTATTGCAATATTTTGTTAGCCATCAACAATTTCAAGCTGCACTTACAATTCTGAATAAAATTACCATTAATTACTTCAACACCTTGCTTTATTTAAATATAGGTTTTATTACTAACGAAAGGTCTGTGGTATTTATATTGTCGAAACTACAGACTATATATGTCCAGAGCATAGCTTGATCACACTACCGAAAATATCCTACAGGAAGCGGTGTTTCTCCACAGCACAGCAGCATGAGGCTTAAATACTTACTTTTGCAAGTAAAAATTAATCATTTAGAAAATAAAATCATGTTCCCTTTCACAGAAGCCACAAGAATAGTTTGAGCAAGTGCTCTCCCGGGGGATGAATTCAGAAGCGGAAACTTGTTATTTGTGTGAGGGAAATAGTCTCCCCGACTGCTGAATTTGAACCTGGCTCTCCACTGCCTCAAGGCAAATGGAGGTCAAACTGATCAAGATCCAACCCTGATTTGCCAATACAAGAACAGAAAATGCTGGCAACACTCTGCAGGTCGGGCAGCATCTGTGGAGAGAACAGCCAAACGAAACCACACAAATATGAACCAGATCTCTCGTGTGCAGGCTTGAGAAGTGGTCTGGCGATACAAATTCAGCAGACCTTCTCCCCCTATTCAATCACCCCACCACTTCTTCCTCTCCTGCACTGGTTGCCAACTCCAATTGGCTGCAAATTAAATTTACACTTTCAAAATTTAAATCAAAACAAATGACGGCTGGTGCTTCTCAGCACAGCTGCCCATCAGTATAAAACAGGGGAACTCAGTTAATTCCACACGCACAGATTTGATTGCGGAGTCTACATTACAGTCCCCGAATCAAAGTGTAAACGAGGTATACCATTCCTGAGCTGTTTGTTCATATCAAGTTTCATTGAGGTCACATGGATCAGTGATGTATGGAAAAAATTAAAGGGCACCACCTCTACCTGAAACTCAGATCAAGTATCAGTGCTTGCCGTGTTAGAACTTACTCAGGTTTATTGTTGAACTATCAAAATTGAAACCAAAACAACACGTTTGATTTGCTTCCGGTTTTGCTGACATCTGGCTTGCTGCAGTATAACTGGAATTGGGTTTGGGTTTTCGATGCTGGATCCCAGAGTGCTTCACGCAATGACGCATAGGATGTCATAGTGTTATTGCACAAGAGAGAGATTCTGTACACTACAACCTAGATTCATAATTTTTTTTGTCTAACTGGCCTGAAGTAGACATTCCACTTCTGGTGCATCCAGAACAAAACCAGAACCGTTCAAATTCTAATAAAATCAGGTTTGGATCTACTGTTAGAGGATTCATTCTAAACGGACTGAAATTGCGAAATTTACAATTCACAGGGCACACAAGTGAGGATTTAAAGGATATCTCCATGACATGGCTGTAGATAAAGCAGTATTTCATGGACAAGCCTATACTTAACTGCAATTATTACTGAAAGTGGTACAGTTTTGCATTTGTCAAGGTAGCAGCCAGATTCATTTTAGAAGCACATAATATTAAATGAAGTTCTCCAATCAAAACTAAATATATAAATTATCAACAAAAAAAATCACAACTATGCTTTATTTTTTAATGCGATTAAGCACTCTATTCAGATTTAATCTAACTCAACGACCCCAGTGTAAATCTACTGTAGTATTCCTGGAAAAACTGAAGAGGTTCAGTCTGCCAAGAAAAAAAGTACATGTGCAGCTTTGTTTATTCAGCCAGTCACTGATCACTGCAAGACTATAATGGAACTGCAGTATCTCCCATCTGCTAATGTACATTCATTAGGTTATTTACCTCTTCATGCCTATTTACATAATTTTAAACATAAAATGTAACATAAGAAAAGTCAAGGATGAGGGGGAAAAAAATGAACTTTCAGCCCCATCTCTCCAGTACCCGAACTGTCCCATTATAACTAGATCATGAATGCCCCTTATGTTTTTTCTCTCTACGATATCACCAAACATTTATCATTCTTTGAGTAAAGCTCTTCCTAATATATCTATTTTAAATTGACTTTTCACTAACTGAAATTTATGGCCTCCGGTTTTACTTTTGTGACTGAAACTTACTGGTTGCAACAAAAATAAGCTGCTTAAGACAGGTGGAAATTCCACCAAAGTGACCAGAATGGCAGGCTTCACTCTACTGTCTGTTAAACAAACAAAACTTATTTATGGGCACACTGATGTATTTAAGATTTTAAATGATTTCAAGTATAGCTGTAAAAGTGGCACAGCCTCTTGTTCTCTGGAAATGAGTTTAGACTATTGTGGCCCTGCCGAGTCCCTTCAGTCTTGTGACACTGCATGCACTGGAGGGCTCCCTCGCCCACACTACAGCTTTTTACGTTACTTCACTTGGACGTGCAGCGGAAACATTTGCACCGCTCCTCATGTCTGTGTCTGCCAAGGTTTTGAGTGCTGCTCATCTCAAAGACCCAATTTGTTGAACAGGGCACTTTGTCCTTTCCAATGAAGACTTTCCCTTTATTGCACAATTGGACTCCGATTTGTGTGAACCCCGGCATGTCGCTTGAGGTTGGTCATAGAAGCGCACGAGTAGTTGCACTGGTCACACTGGAAGTTTTCTTTCTTGATATGGTTCCTCATATGTCGTTTGAGGTTGCCCAGTTGAGCAGAGACATAGTTACACTGTGAACATTTATATGGTCTTCTGTAGCTGTGTATGTTCATGTGCCTTATGAGGTTGCTCTGGTACTGAGAGACAAAATTGCACAACTTGCAAGAGAAGACTCTCTGTTCTTTGCTAAGGCTGTTCTCATTCTCCTCTTCTTGCTTTACCTCCACACTTGCCACGTGATTCTGTTTGTGGAGTTTAAAGGCCGCCTTGGTGTCGCACACAAACTCACACTGGGTGCACTGGTAGGATTTCTTTCCTGCATGCGTTAGAAGGTGTCGTTTGACATTGACTAATTGGGTGGAAGCATAATTGCACTGGCTACACTGAAAGGGTTTTTCTCCTTTGTGGCCCCTGATGTGTCGGTTGAGGTTCCCCAACTCTATAGTTGCGTAATAGCAATGCGAACATTTATACTGTCTCTTCCGTTTCAAATTCCTTGAAACATCGCTGGAGAAAGGACCACTCGACTCACCGGAGGGAGGTTCGTCATCATTTTCAAGGCCATCTTCCTGTGAGCATAGACCATCCTCCATCTCTTTTTTGATGCTAATGCTGTCCTGTTGTACCAGGTCAGCAATGTCAGAAGAGGAGGAATCCAATTGGCTAGACGTTTGTTTCATGTGCGTCTGCAAATGTCTCTTCAAGTTTGCAAAATTAATAGATGCATAGTTGCACTTGTTGCATTTAAACGGCCTTACACCCAAGTGAACCTGGATATGGCGCTTGAAGTTCCCAGATTGCTTGGTGGTATAATCGCAGTGGGAACACTGGTATTCACTTTTGCTGTGTGTTTTCATGTGCATTATGAAGTGGTTGGGGTACTGGGTGACAAAACTGCACAATTTACAAGAGAAGATGTTTTCACTACTTTGATGCACAGTTGTCTCTGTGGCAGGGGACTGGGGATCACTGGACACAGAGCCTGTGCTGTGTGTTTGCATGTGCTTCATTAAATCTTTCGGGTGTTGCGTGATGAAGTCACACAGATTGCAAGAAAAATGTTTCTGGGCATTTTCACACTCACTTTCTTCCTTGCACTGTGGCACCACTTCATTGTTCACGTGACTCTGCAGGTGCGCCTTCCAGCTGGTCATATTGCAACTAGAGTAAGTGCATTGGCCACATCGGAAAGGTCTACTTGTGCGGACCCGTTGGGCTCCCTGGGGTTTCTTGGTCACATCCACGTGCGTCTTCATGTGCCTTGCAAGGATACTTGGGTACTGGGCTTTAAAATTGCACAATACACAACAAAAGGGTTTTTCAGATTTTACTGAACTGCTGCCTTCCCCTTCCTCCGAGAATGCCTTTTCTGCGTGAATTTGCTTGTGTCGCTTCAAATTCTCCATGCGGCTACAGGTGTAATTACACTCATCACATCGGAAGGGTTTTTCCCCGGTGTGGATCAATATATGCCGTTTAAGGTTACCCTGTTGCACTGTTGCATATTCACAGTAGTGACACTTATAGGGCTTCTCTGCATTGTGTGTTTTCATGTGCCGCATGAGGTGGCCTGGGTACTCCGAAACGAAGCTACACAGCTTGCAGGAATAAAGTTCTTGAGCTTTTTCATTCCCATTCTTGTCGTCTTGCAACAGCAATTCTTTCTCGACATGACTCTCCTTGTGTTCTTTTAATTCCACTGCACTGTTGCAGGTATAGTAGCAGATGCCACATTTGAATGACTTGGGCCGAGTATGAGTTACTATGTGACGCTTGAGATTTCCTGACTGGTGCGATGCATATTCGCACTGGTCACATTTGAAGGGCTTTTCTCCCAAATGGATCCGGATGTGCCGTTGCAGGTTCCCTGATAAGGAAGATACATAATTACAGTACGTACATTTGTAAGGCTTCTTTTCTCCGCTTCCAGTTTTCTCAGTGTGCTCTTGCTGGTGCTGCTTTAGGTCTGCCATGTTATCACAGACGTAGTCACACAAGCGACACTTGAGTGATTTTTTGTGTGTGTGGGTCTGTCTGTGCCTCTTAAGGTGCCCCGACTGATAAGTTGCATAGCCGCACTGGTCACATTTGAAGGGTTTCTCTCCAAGATGAATCCGAGTGTGTCTTTGGAGATTTCCCAACAATAATGACGTATAATCACAATATAAACATTTGTAAGGCTTTTCCTCCCCAATGCCTGTTGCAACTTGCTCAGGAGTATGGGTCGAGGCATCATTGGTGACACTTGGCTTATCCTGTAGAAGCTTTTCCTTATCTTGTAGAATCTTTTCCTTTACGTGAGACTCTTTGTGCTGTTTTAAGTCTAATAAGTTACTACAGACATAGACACAGTGACGGCATTTGAACATTTTTTCACGCGTGTGAGTGAGTGTATGACGCTTAAGGTTCCCCATTTGACAGGACGAATAATCACATTTATTGCACTTGAATGGTTTTTCTCCTAGATGAATGCGGGTGTGTCGCTGGAGATTTCCAAACAGTGGTGACGCATAGCTACAATACAAACATTTATAAGGCTTCTCCTCACCATTTGCTTTCATTATGATTGCATCTGGTTCATTATTTTGTAGTAAATCTTTGTCGTCTTTGTGGTTTTGTTTGTGTCGCATTAAATCTGCCATGCTGTCCCCTGTATAGTCACACTGGCTGCATTTGAAGCATTTTTTCCTTGTGTGTATCAGCATATGACGTTTCAGATTCCCCATCTGACCAGATGCATAATCACATTGGTTGCAAGTGAAAGACTTGTTCTGGGTATGAGTTAGCTTATGGCGCTTCAAGTTCCCAGACTGGCCAGTTGCATAGTAGCACTGGTCACATTTAAAGGGTTTTTCTCCAAGGTGGATGCAGATGTGGCGCTGTAGATTCCCCATCAATGACGATGTATAGCTGCAATATGAGCAGTTGAAAAGCTTCTTCTCTTCACTTCCCCTGGTGGATGCATCATAATCTGCCTGTAAGGCCAGGAATTTCCTTGAAACAGTGCTCTCTTTTAGTTGCAATGGAGGCTTACTCTTCATGTGCTTCCTCTTGTGTCGCGATAGGGTTATCATACGATCACAGGCAAAATGACAGTAGGTGCACTTGAAGGGCTTTTTCGGAGTGTGGGTTTGCACAAGGGTTCCTAACTGGCCAGATGCATGGACATATCTTGAAGGCTTCTGGCCTTCATGAATTAGGAAATGACACTTAAACTTGTCCAACTGGTTAGTTGTATAGTTGCAGTAAGAACACTTATACAGTTTATCATCATCCAGCACTTGGTTTTTGTTGAGATTGTTGCAATACATGGAAGTTTCTTCAAAACCACGATCTTCTTCCAATATAACTTCCACACTGGCTTCCATATGGTTCTGACCGACAAAGCCATTTGTCTGCTGAGCTGAACCATCATCGCAGTCTGTGAACATGTTAAGTGGCCTTGCAGTAGATTCTTCTTGGTCACCCACCATCTCAACATCCTTTTGCAGTTCCTTTCCAGTCTTGAGTCGTTTGCACCTTGGAGAAAATTCCCCATTGTCATCTGCAGGAATAAACTCCGAGCTCTCAGAACCTGTGAATAAACCAACACAAGCAATCAGTTCACTGGGCACTGCCAGCTGGCAAATAAAACCAATACAGGGGGTATAAGTAAAATCTCATTCTATCAACAGAGCTACAGTACCAGAAGTTGTGATGGGCAACAATCACGATGCAGAGTATATGAATGCAGCATCATACCAGTACGGTACAGTGACTAATGCATTTTAATTTCCAGTGCATTTTAAAAAAAAACAGGGTTTAACAAAAAAACAAAGGTAATAATCATGCTGAGCGACGTTTAGAATACAAGCTGCTAATTAGAAAAGTCAAAACAGAGCCACAAAAACTGAAAACCTTTTTTCCACACAATTAATGTTGGATTTTATTATGCACTAATTTGCATTGGATTTAAGGGCCTGGGTGACGCTGTGAGTGAAAAGACTTTCCTCTCCCATCCAGGTTTGAATTTAGCCCAAGAGGATGGGATAGCAACCTCTTGCTTACACAGTAGTGACTACACTTCAAAATTGATTCATTGGTTGGGAAGTGCTTGAAGATCCCCTGAAGATCATAAGGCACGAAACTAGTTTTTACTTCTTTGCTGACTTTAAGAGGCCTACAATAAAAAAAGAGCCGAGGTAATCTGTTGTCTTCTTATAATGAATGTAAATCCACACCATAAAATTGCCTATAAAACAGCACCCAGAAACTCACTCTAGATCAAACAAAAGAGTGTGTGTGTGTGTGTGTGTGTGTGTGTGTGTGTGTGTGTGTGTGTGTGTTTGTTTGTTTTTCAGGGGAAATGATACTGCTGCTGGAATAGTCGGGAGGGAGTAGTGCCTTTTAAGGAGTATGGGGCGGCGGGAGGGGGAGTGTAAATCATTCTTTTGGGGTGGAGTTATAGAACTTTAATCTGCATCTAACCCACAGGATAGTCGACCCGAGGATATTCATCACAGACGCTGAGGAGGCAAAAAAAGTGAAAGTTTCTCACCGTCTGCATGGTATAACATTCATGAAGAGTTTTTTTTTGCGAGGGGAATGAAATAACAAACCCAAATAAAATCTAAAATATGTAGAACAATAAAGGAAAGATACCGCAATTAAGTGAATGGTAAAGGTCTTTTTAGTGAGTTACACATACATATAATGAATTCAATTTCCATCTTATTTCTGTCTTCAGTGTTTGGATTCAGAAATGCTTTCCGAATGACAAGTGAAATCTCCTCTACTATATCTGTTTGATATGTGTACTTCAATCACAGAATGCCTTGTAGAGGTTAAATTTTAAACTGACGGCACACAGGAAGGTTAGTCCAACTGGCAGTTCAGGGCAGAATATGGTGTAGCATGGTGAAAACCAAAAAGGTAAAACATGTGGGCAACCTTAACTCCCTGACTCACTATTTCAGGAACTTCCATGTTTTCAGTGGGGACTGGGTGACATTTGGCCTCATTCTAGGGAAAGGGTTCCACTGGTTTTTGCCTGGATGATTTTCCTATAGGTATGTTACATCTGGATTAGATACAAATACAGAAAGAAGGGCTTTCACTCTCTTCCCAGTTTCCTCTCCTTCCCACTGAAAGGCGGGGTGTCATGGGTGCAAGCAACCCTCTGGTAATTCACCTCAGTGTTCACTCTTTGTGCTTATGTTTAGGTAGTGAATGTCAAAAGGCTGTTTGCCTGGATGTAGCGGCAAAGGCAGGGCATCGCAGCCGAGTCCAATCCAGTCCTCACCTGATCAGACACAAACGTGCCGCCAGGAGTCGCTGGTTCATGATCAGGAGTGAGGATCTTTGTCCATATTTTTCTCCCTGGCCCAGGGACACTGAAGCTGTAGTAATGCCTCTACCCCTACCCTGATGGAGATCAGCTAGCTCAGTACAGACAGAGGTTGAAGCAGGGACTTTGCTGGTCTGTATGGCTCAGTAACAATGAAAGTGGTGCATTTACACAGTGAACCATTGAGGGAGCCGAATATTTTGTAAACATATAAATCATTAGGCCAGTGGGACTGATGCTGGGCTTCGGACTAAAAAACTCAAACTCAAAGTAATTCTTCGCCAACATGTGAACTTCAACATCTAATGGGAAGATCATTTTGCCAGATTGTTACTTTAAGATGGCAGTTCCTTGTTGCCTCTAATGTATCACCTGGCAAATAGTTAAAGCAACGTTATCAGCGTCCATAAGCAAACATTCTGTCATTCCCGTGATCCTAGGGCTAACTGAGCAGGGAAGGGGAATGAAACAAAAGAAAGGAGAGAATATCTACAATGGCTTTAGAAGTGACTATAACCAGAAGTATTGCATCCATTGGGCAACAGCCTATCCAGAAATAACTATCCATTGCCATATTACCAGAGAAAATCAAATCGAAACGTCACAATTTTCACAGAACGCTGACTATTATAGAGGATAAATTAATAATTGGATGTAGTAAGAAAAGCAAATAAGGTACAGGCTTGCATTAGCAGGATACAAATGAAGAGAGGTTGCATTTGGTTATCGAAGGCACTGGCCAGACCCAATCTGTAAGGTTATGTTTGGCCTTGATTGTGTACAGAAGTGAGCAACAATGGCGATTCTGCACATCAGGAAGTTTAGTTCTTAGAAAAGGTTTAAAAATGTGGCTTTACTATTTTAGAAAAAAAGAGGACACTGCGAGAAGAAGTAGTTGAACTATTCAAGATTGTGGACATAACTGCAATAAACACAGAGCTAATCATCTTCTTAGGCAGTCCCTCGGAACAGAGGATGACTTGCTTCCACATTAAAAAGGAGTTCTCAGGTGACTGATGAGTCCAATGTGGGACCTACAGTCTCTGTCACAGGTGGGGCAGACGGTGGTTGAAGGGGCGGGTGCTTGGGTTGACGTGCGCTCCTTGCGCGGCCTGCGCTTGCTCCCGAAGAGACTCGAGGTGTTTGGCACCTTCCCGGATGCTTCTCCTCCGCTTTGTGCGGTCTTGGGCCAGGGGTTCCCAGGTGTCAGTGGGGATGTTACACTTTTTCAAGGAGGCTTTGAGGGTGTCCTTGCTTCCTGAGCTAATGGTGAAGGGTTCACAACCTACAAATTGGGAGAATCAGGAGTAAGAAAGGAAGCCGGACGTTTTCAAAAGTCTTTTTTCACCCAAAAGCTGATCGTACTGTGCAAAGTTACTGAAAAAGGTAATTGAAGTGCACAGTATTAATGTGTTGAGGAAATAATTAAGAGTCTTTCTGGAGGGAGATGGGATTAAGGGAAGTAGCAAGGAGGAGGTTATGAGGAGTTGATCTATAAAACAAGGATCAGCTTGTTGGACCGGATTTCCTTTCCCTGTTCCTAAAAGTTCTAGTGTTATGATGTTAAATTTATTGTGGTGATGGAACTGCATGACTAGAAACAAATACAACAAAATGGTAACAAGTTATATCTCTCAGGGAAAATAGCAGCTGGGTGCTCAGTTACAAATCAGACAAGAAAAATAATTTACATGTTGTAAGATTTACATGTTGATAAAGATCACAGCTGCAACCTACATGCAGCTTTTAAAAGGCACCACTTCAGGCTACCAGCAAAGCTTGCTAGTTCACTGGTAAATTAAGCAAACCATTTCTCTCACAATTAAAGTTAAATCACTTCCAGAAAGACGGTTTTGTCACACCATAATAAAATCCCATGAAATAATAAGAAAACAAGTCGTCATGTTGCCCATCACTGACCAAAAGTAACGCTACTCTGCTGAAATTTACTTTGTTACGAGTTATTTTCACAAACAGTGCATTCATTCATTTGCAAATGCAAAGAAAATTTCAATTTCAGTGCAGTAGCGCTACTTACCATGGAAGATTGGTTTAACCCCAAGTATTGATCCGGGTCGCTGAAGAACAAAAACTAAGTGGAGAAATGGCTCACTTTCCTTGCGCAACCGAATCTGCAGTTTCAGAAAAGCCATGCTCTACATGGTTATAGAACAGTTGCAATAATCTGCTTATAAAGAGAGAAAAAAATCCTCTTTTTAACACTACAGCCATGCAAGCCACTTCCTTTTGTTGGATGCACAGGATCCTAGACACATCCCAAATACATTTGCTGTTGTTTAGTTGTGACGAAACAAAGCAGAACCTTTTGAGCATGTGGCCTGGGCTAGCATGGAGGCTGGACACTCCCAAAAAACTTGAAAATCAGGAAGCACAGGACTGAAGCATTACTATTTCACAAACTGTGACGCTGCAGTGTTTCGTTATTGCCTTACGTGGTACAATATCGCAAAGCTGGAAACACAAAAATAAATCTGATCAAAATGGGTCAAGAGATTTTAAGTGATGGAAGAATCACTATTTCAACAATACTCACTAAGTACTGGACAAGGGCTAAGTTCTAACAAGTACATTTTCCATCAATTTTTGCCCTTCCTTTCCTAAAAAAGTGCTGTTCCTGGGGTACGATTCCTTGTGTTTTGGCTGCTCATCAGTACCTTGCCTAAGAGCCCATTCTTCAGTTAGTTAGTACAGGTAGACTATCCTTTATCCGAACTTCCAAAAACCGAAAACCCGAAAGTTTTTTCGTTCAGCGTAAGTCGTGCGCACGACATGACCAGAGTGGCGCACGACTTACGCTGAGCAGGGCAGAGGGTCACAGAGTTGCCTCCTGGGTAGGAGATTGCAGGCCGAGCCAGGCAGTGTGAATGAGGTACCGGGAGAGTGAACCCAACAATAAAGCGGCCCGTCCGATAGCTGCAGCAGCCCGTCCGATATTTTTTTCTCCCCCGACCCGACCCAAACCGAACCGCGGCCCATCCGATATTCTTTTCTCCCACCCGACCCGTCCGATATTCCTTCCTCCCCCCTCACCCGACCCGACCCCCGTCCGATATTCTTTTCTCCCCCCCGACCTGAACCACGGCCCGTCTGATATTCTTTTCTCCCCCCACACCCGACCCCCGACCTGATTTATGGGCCAGCTTAGTAGGAGTCAGCCGATATCCGGCTTTCCAGAGAAGCAGGAAGGGAAATGAGACACGGAACAGCCACAAGAGGTAGCCTGAACTTTTAAAATTTATATTAAATACAAATTTCCCAGTCTTATAATAATACCTTCTGAAATCCGAAAGATTCCGAAAACCGAAACTCAGCTGGTCCCAAGGCTTTCGGATAAGGGATAGTGTACCTGTATAGACAGTGAATGGCAGCAACTGCCATCACAATGGATCCTGACTCGGTCCTTAGCTGATGCCCACATATGTGCACTCTCCACCTAGGAGTCACTAAAGCTGCAACCTGGTCTGCCCTCACCATCCCCCAACCCCCCCCAGGGACATGGCTGCAGCCGTCATTGCCCGTTTGGAGTAACTGAAAAGTTTGGTTGGACTTGAGAGTTGTCATCTTTTTATCCTATAGGATAAATTTTCCTCCACATGTACATATAATAATGCCAAGGTATTTGAATCTGGAAGACAAATTGGGTGGTTTCAATTCTGGATTCTTGCTAAAATTCACTGCAAATGAGAGGGAAGGAAATTACAGAATTAAAAAGGTGTATTTACTTGCCAACAGTCATTTGTTGAATAGAAAATGGAAAGTTTACATTTCTGGCAGAGATTCATAAGCACAGTTGCAGTTAATTTGTCAGTTTTGTTTAGACTTTCTATTTACCTGCATCTAATAATTGAAAAACTTCCTGCTATAGATGGTGTTTTGCTGCAGCGACAATAGGTTTGAATTTAAAGAGTAGTTAACTGGTGAAATGTCTTATTTTTCCACTTCTACCAGTTATTTGACAGTACTTAGTAATTTTTCTAGTGAGATTCCTAGCTCAAGGGCATTGCATCTCAGTACTGGATCCTTATTTCGTTAACCTGAACATTCAGTCTTGCTGCAATCCCAATTGACTTTGCAAGGAGGGAGAGAGGAGCGGGGGGGGGGGGGGGGTAGAGGAGCGGGGGGGGAAAGAGAGGAGCGGGGGGGGAAAGAGAGGAGCGGGGGGGGAAAGAGAGGAGCGGGGGGGGGAAAGAGAGGAGCGGGGGGGGGAAAGAGAGGAGCGGGGGGGAAAGAGAGGAGCGGGGGGGGGGAAAGAGAGGAGCGGGGGGGGAAAGAGAGGAGCGGGGGGGGAAAGAGAGGAGCGGGGGGGGAAAGAGAGGAGCGGGGGGGGGAAAGAGAGGAGCGGGGGGGGGAAAGAGAGGAGCGGGGGGGGAAAGAGAGGAGCGGGGGGGGGAAAGAGAGGAGCGGGGGGGGGAAAGAGAGGAGCGGGGGGGGGAAAGAGAGGAGCGGGGGGGGAAAGAGAGGAGCGGGGGGGGAAAGAGAGGAGCGGGGGGGGGAAAGAGAGGAGCGGGGGGGGAAAGAGAGGAGCGGGGGGGGGAAAGAGAGGAGCGGGGGGGGGAAAGAGAGGAGCGGGGGGGGAAAGAGAGGAGCGGGGGGGAAAGAGAGGAGCGGGGGGGGGAAAGAGAGGAGCGGGGGGGGAAAGAGAGGAGCGGGGGGGGGGGAAGAGAGGAGCGGGGGGGGGGAAGAGAGGAGCGGGGGGGGGGAAGAGAGGAGCGGGGGGGGGGAAGAGAGGAGCGGGGGGGGAAAGAGAGGAGCGGGGGGGGGAAAGAGAGGAGCGGGGGGGGGAAAGAGAGGAGCGGGGGGGGAAAGAGAGGAGCGGGGGGGGAAAGAGAGGAGCGGGGGGGGAAAGAGAGGAGCGGGGGGGGAAAGAGAGGAGCGGGGGGGGAAAGAGAGGAGCGGGGGGGGAAAGAGAGGAGCGGGGGGGGAAAGAGAGGAGCGGGGGGGGAAAGAGAGGAGCGGGGGGGGGGAAGAGAGGAGCGGGGGGGGGGAAGAGAGGAGCGGGGGGGGGAAGAGAGGAGCGGGGGGGGGAAGAGAGGAGCGGGGGGGGAAGAGAGGAGCGGGGGGCGGAAGAGAGGAGCGGGGGGCGGAAGAGAGGAGCGGGGGGGGGAAGAGAGGAGCGGGGGGGGGAAGAGAGGAGCGGGGGGGGAAGAGAGGAGCGGGGGGGGAAGAGAGGAGCGGGGGGGGGAAGAGAGGAGCGGGGGGGGGAAGAGAGGAGCGGGGGGGGAAGAGAGGAGCGGGGGGGGGAAGAGAGGAGCGGGGGGGGAAGAGAGGAGCGGGGGGGGGAAGAGAGGAGCGGGGGGGGGAAGAGAGGAGCGGGGGGGGAAGAGAGGAGCGGGGGGGGGAAGAGAGGAGCGGGGGGGGAAGAGAGGAGCGGGGGGGGAAGAGAGGAGCGGGGGGGGGAAGAGAGGAGCGGGGGGGGAAGAGAGGAGCGGGGGGGGGAAGAGAGGAGCGGGGGGGGGAAGAGAGGAGCGGGGGGGGAAGAGAGGAGCGGGGGGGGGAAGAGAGGAGCGGGGGGGGGAAGAGAGGAGCGGGGGGGGAAGAGAGGAGCGGGGGGGGAAGAGAGGAGCGGGGGGGGAAGAGAGGAGCGGGGGGGGAAGAGAGGAGCGGGGGGGGAAGAGAGGAGCGCGGGGGGGAAGAGAGGAGCGGGGGGGGAAGAGAGGAGCGGGGGGGGAAAGAGAGGAGCGGGGGGGGGAAGAGAGGAGCGGGGGGGGAAGAGAGGAGCGGGGGGGGGAAGAGAGGAGCGGGGGGGGGAAGAGAGGAGCGGGGGGGGGGAAGAGAGGAGCGGGGGGGGAAGAGAGGAGCGGGGGGGGGAAGAGAGGAGCGGGGGGGGGAAGAGAGGAGCGGGGGGGGGAAGAGAGGAGCGGGGGGGGGAAGAGAGGAGCGGGGGGGGGAAGAGAGGAGCGGGGGGGGGAAGAGAGGAGCGGGGGGGGGAAGAGAGGAGCGGGGGGGGAAGAGAGGAGCGGGGGGGGGAAGAGAGGAGCGGGGGGGGGAAGAGAGGAGCGGGGGGGGAAGAGAGGAGCGGGGGGGGGAAGAGAGGAGCGGGGGGGGGAAGAGAGGAGCGGGGGGGGGAAGAGAGGAGCGGGGGGGGGAAGAGAGGAGCGGGGGGGGAAAGAGAGGAGCGGGGGGGGAAGAGAGGAGCGGGGGGGGGGAAGAGAGGAGCGGGGGGGGGAAGAGAGGAGCGGGGGGGGAAGAGAGGAGCGGGGGGGGGAAGAGAGGAGCGGGGGGGGGAAGAGAGGAGCGGGGGGGGGAAGAGAGGAGCGGGGGGGGGGAAGAGAGGAGCGGGGGGGGGAAGAGAGGAGCGGGGGGGGGAAGAGAGGAGCGGGGGGGGGAAGAGAGGAGCGGGGGGGGAAGAGAGGAGCGGGGGGGGGAAGAGAGGAGCGGGGGGGGGGAAGAGAGGAGCGGGGGGGGGAAGAGAGGAGCGGGGGGGGGGGGAAGAGAGGAGCGGGGGGGGGAAGAGAGGAGCGGGGGGGGGAAGAGAGGAGCGGGGGGGGGAAGAGAGGAGCGGGGGGGGAAGAGAGGAGCGGGGGGGGAAGAGAGGAGCGGGGGGGGGAAGAGAGGAGCGGGGGGGGGAAGAGAGGAGCGGGGGGGGGAAGAGAGGAGCGGGGGGGGAAGAGAGGAGCGGGGGGGGGAAGAGAGGAGCGGGGGGGGGAAGAGAGGAGCGGGGGGGGGAAGAGAGGAGCGGGGGGGGGAAGAGAGGAGCGGGGGGGGGGAAGAGAGGAGCGGGGGGGGAAGAGAGGAGCGGGGGGGGGAAGAGAGGAGCGGGGGGGGGAAGAGAGGAGCGGGGGGGGGAAGAGAGGAGCGGGGGGGGGAAGAGAGGAGCGGGGGGGGGAAGAGAGGAGCGGGGGGGGGGAAGAGAGGAGCGGGGGGGGGAAGAGAGGAGCGGGGGGGGGGAAGAGAGGAGCGGGGGGGGGAAGAGAGGAGCGGGGGGGGAGAGAGGAGCGGGGGGGGAAGAGAGGAGCGGGGGGGGGGGGGGAAGAGAGGAGCGGGGGGGGGGGAAGAGAGGAGCGGGGGGGGGGGGGAAGAGAGGAGCGGGGGGGGGGAAGAGAGGAGCGGGGGGGGGGAAGAGAGGAGCGGGGGGGGGGAAGAGAGGAGCGGGGGGGGGAAGAGAGGAGCGGGGGGGGAAGAGAGGAGCGGGGGGGAAGAGAGGAGCGGGGGGGGAAGAGAGGAGCGGGGGGGAAGAGAGGAGCGGGGGGGAAGAGAGGAGCGGGGGGGGAAGAGAGGAGCGGGGGGGAAGAGAGGAGCGGGGGGGGAAGAGAGGAGCGGGGGGGGAAGAGAGGAGCGGGGGGGGAAGAGAGGAGCGGGGGGGAAGAGAGGAGCGGGGGGGGAAGAGAGGAGCGGGGGGGGAAGAGAGGAGCGGGGGGGGAAGAGAGGAGCGGGGGGGAAGAGAGGAGCGGGGGGGGGAAGAGAGGAGCGGGGGGGGAAGAGAGGAGCGGGGGGGGAAGAGAGGAGCGGGGGGGGGAAGAGAGGAGCGGGGGGGGAAGAGAGGAGCGGGGGGGAAGAGAGGAGCGGGGGGGAAGAGAGGAGCGGGGGGGGAAGAGAGGAGCGGGGGGGAAGAGAGGAGCGGGGGGGGAAGAGAGGAGCGGGGGGGGAAGAGAGGAGCGGGGGGGGAAGAGAGGAGCGGGGGGGGAAGAGAGGAGCGGGGGGGAAGAGAGGAGCGGGGGGGGAAGAGAGGAGCGGGGGGGGAAGAGAGGAGCGGGGGGGGAAGAGAGGAGCGGGGGGGGAAGAGAGGAGCGGGGGGGGAAGAGAGGAGCGGGGGGGGAAGAGAGGAGCGGGGGGGGAAGAGAGGAGCGGGGGGGGAAGAGAGGAGCGGGGGGGGAAGAGAGGAGCGGGGGGGAAGAGAGGAGCGGGGGGGGAAGAGAGGAGCGGGGGGGGAAGAGAGGAGCGGGGGGGAAGAGAGGAGCGGGGGGGGGAAGAGAGGAGCGGGGGGGGAAGAGAGGAGCGGGGGGGGAAGAGAGGAGCGGGGGGGAAGAGAGGAGCGGGGGGGGAAGAGAGGAGCGGGGGGGGAAGAGAGGAGCGGGGGGGAAGAGAGGAGCGGGGGGGGAAGAGAGGAGCGGGGGGGAAGAGAGGAGCGGGGGGGGGAAGAGAGGAGCGGGGGGGGAAGAGAGGAGCGGGGGGGGAAGAGAGGAGCGGGGGGGGAAGAGAGGAGCGGGGGGGGAAGAGAGGAGCGGGGGGGAAGAGAGGAGCGGGGGGGGAAGAGAGGAGCGGGGGGGGAAGAGAGGAGCGGGGGGGGAAGAGAGGAGCGGGGGGGAAGAGAGGAGCGGGGGGGGGAAGAGAGGAGCGGGGGGGGAAGAGAGGAGCGGGGGGGGAAGAGAGGAGCGGGGGGGGAAGAGAGGAGCGGGGGGGGAAGAGAGGAGCGGGGGGGGAAGAGAGGAGCGGGGGGGGAAGAGAGGAGCGGGGGGGGAAGAGAGGAGCGGGGGGGGAAGAGAGGAGGGGGGGGGGAAGAGAGGAGCGGGGGGGGGAAGAGAGGAGCGGGGGGGAAGAGAGGAGCGGGGGGGGAAGAGAGGAGCGGGGGGGAAGAGAGGAGCGGGGGGGAAGAGAGGAGCGGGGGGGGAAGAGAGGAGCGGGGGGGGAAGAGAGGAGCGGGGGGGGAAGAGAGGAGCGGGGGGGGAAGAGAGGAGCGGGAGAGGAGCGGGGGGGGAAGAGAGGAGCGGGGGGGAAGAGAGGAGCGGGGGGGGAAGAGAGGAGCGGGGGGGGAAGAGAGGAGCGGGGGGGGGAAGAGAGGAGCGGGGGGGGAAGAGAGGAGCGGGGGGGGAAGAGAGGAGCGGGGGGGGGAAGAGAGGAGCGGGGGGGGGAAGAGAGGAGCGGGGGGGGGAAGAGAGGAGCGGGGGGGGGAAGAGAGGAGCGGGGGGGGAAGAGAGGAGCGGGGGGGGAAGAGAGGAGCGGGGGGGGAAGAGAGGAGCGGGGGGGGAAGAGAGGAGCGGGGGGGGAAGAGAGGAGCGGGGGGGGAAGAGAGGAGCGGGGGGGGAAGAGAGGAGCGGGGGGGGAAGAGAGGAGCGGGGGGGGGAAGAGAGGAGCGGGGGGGGGAAGAGAGGAGCGGGGGGGGAAGAGAGGAGCGGGGGGGGAAGAGAGGAGCGGGGGGGGAAGAGAGGAGCGGGGGGGGAAGAGAGGAGCGGGGGGGGAAGAGAGGAGCGGGGGGGGAAGAGAGGAGCGGGGGGGGAAGAGAGGAGCGGGGGGGGAAGAGAGGAGCGGGGGGGGAAGAGAGGAGCGGGGGGGAAGAGAGGAGCGGGGGGGGAAGAGAGGAGCGGGGGGGGAAGAGAGGAGCGGGGGGGGAAGAGAGGAGCGGGGGGGGGAAGAGAGGAGCGGGGGGGGAAGAGAGGAGCGGGGGGGGAAGAGAGGAGCGGGGGGGGGAAGAGAGGAGCGGGGGGGGAAGAGAGGAGCGGGGGGGAAGAGAGGAGCGGGGGGGGAAGAGAGGAGCGGGGGGGGAAGAGAGGAGCGGGGGGGGAAGAGAGGAGCGGGGGGGGAAGAGAGGAGCGGGGGGGGAAGAGAGGAGCGGGGGGGGAAGAGAGGAGCGGGGGGGGAAGAGAGGAGCGGGGGGGGAAGAGAGGAGCGGGGGGGGAAGAGAGGAGCGGGGGGGGAAGAGAGGAGCGGGGGGGAAGAGAGGAGCGGGGGGGGAAGAGAGGAGCGGGGGGGGAAGAGAGGAGCGGGGGGGGAAGAGAGGAGCGGGGGGGGAAGAGAGGAGCGGGGGGGGAAGAGAGGAGCGGGGGGGGAAGAGAGGAGCGGGGGGGGGAAGAGAGGAGCGGGGGGGGGAAGAGAGGAGCGGGGGGGGAAGAGAGGAGCGGGGGGGGAAGAGAGGAGCGGGGGGGGGAAGAGAGGAGCGGGGGGGGAAGAGAGGAGCGGGGGGGGGAAGAGAGGAGCGGGGGGGGAAGAGAGGAGCGGGGGGGGAAGAGAGGAGCGGGGGGGGAAGAGAGGAGCGGGGGGGGAAGAGAGGAGCGGGGGGGGAAGAGAGGAGCGGGGGGGGAAGAGAGGAGCGGGGGGGAAGAGAGGAGCGGGGGGGGAAGAGAGGAGCGGGGGGGAGAGAGGAGCGGGGGGGAAGAGAGGAGCGGGGGGGGAAGAGAGGAGCGGGGGGGGAAGAGAGGAGCGGGGGGGGAAGAGAGGAGCGGGGGGGGAAGAGAGGAGCGGGGGGGGAAGAGAGGAGCGGGGGGGGAAGAGAGGAGCGGGGGGGGAAGAGAGGAGCGGGGGGGGAAGAGAGGAGCGGGGGGGGGAAGAGAGGAGCGGGGGGGGAAGAGAGGAGCGGGGGGGAAGAGAGGAGCGGGGGGGGGAAGAGAGGAGCGGGGGGGGAAGAGAGGAGCGGGGGGGGAAGAGAGGAGCGGGGGGGGAAGAGAGGAGCGGGGGGGAAGAGAGGAGCGGGGGGGAAGAGAGGAGCGGGGGGGGAAGAGAGGAGCGGGGGGGGAAGAGAGGAGCGGGGGGGGAAGAGAGGAGCGGGGGGGGAAGAGAGGAGCGGGGGGGGAAGAGAGGAGCGGGGGGGGAAGAGAGGAGCGGGGGGGGAAGAGAGGAGCGGGGGGGGAAGAGAGGAGCGGGGGGGGGAAGAGAGGAGCGGGGGGGGAAGAGAGGAGCGGGGGGGGAAGAGAGGAGCGGGGGGGAAGAGAGGAGCGGGGGGGGAAGAGAGGAGCGGGGGGGGAAGAGAGGAGCGGGGGGGGAAGAGAGGAGCGGGGGGGGAAGAGAGGAGCGGGGGGGGAAGAGAGGAGCGGGGGGGGGAAGAGAGGAGCGGGGGGGGAAGAGAGGAGCGGGGGGGGAAGAGAGGAGCGGGGGGGGAAGAGAGGAGCGGGGGGGGAAGAGAGGAGCGGGGGGGGAAGAGAGGAGCGGGGGGGGAAGAGAGGAGCGGGGGGGGAAGAGAGGAGCGGGGGGGGAAGAGAGGAGCGGGGGGGGAAGAGAGGAGCGGGGGGGGAAGAGAGGAGCGGGGGGGGAAGAGAGGAGCGGGGGGGGAAGAGAGGAGCGGGGGGGGGAAGAGAGGAGCGGGGGGGGAAGAGAGGAGCGGGGGGGGAAGAGAGGAGCGGGGGGGGAAGAGAGGAGCGGGGGGGGAAGAGGAGCGGGGGGGGAAGAGAGGAGCGGGGGGGGAAGAGAGGAGCGGGGGGGGAAGAGAGGAGCGGGGGGGGAAGAGAGGAGCGGGGGGGGAAGAGAGGAGCGGGGGGGGAAGAGAGGAGCGGGGGGGGGAAGAGAGGAGCGGGGGGGGAAGAGAGGAGCGGGGGGGGAAGAGAGGAGCGGGGGGGGGAAGAGAGGAGCGGGGGGGGAAGAGAGGAGGAGCGGGGGGGGAAGAGAGAGGAGCGGGGGGGGAAGAGAGGAGGAGCGGGGGGGAAGAGAGGAGCGGGGGGGGAAGAGAGGAGGAGCGGGGGGGGAAGAGAGGGAGGAGCGGGGGGGGAAGAGAGGAGGAGCGGGGGGGGAAGAGAGGGAGGAGCGGGGGGGGAAGAGAGGAGGAGCGGGGGGGGAAGAGAGGGAGGAGCGGGGGGGGAAGAGAGGGAGGAGCGGGGGGGGAAGAGAGGGAGGAGCGGGGGGGGAAGAGAGGGAGGAGCGGGGGGGAAGAGAGGAGCGGGGGGAAGAGAGGGAGGAGCGGGGGGGAAGAGAGGGAGGAGCGGGGGGGGAAAGAGAGGAGAGCGGGGGGGGAAGAGAGGGAGGAGCGGGGGGGGAAGAGAGGGAGGAGCGGGGGGGGAAGAGAGGGAGGAGCGGGGGGGGAAGAGAGGAGGAGCGGGGGGGGAAGAGAGGGAGGAGCGGGGGGGAAGAGAGGGAGGAGCGGGGGGGGAAGAGAGGGAGGAGCGGGGGGGGAAGAGAGGGAGGAGCGGGGGGGGAAGAGAGGGAGGAGCGGGGGGGGAAGAGAGGGAGGAGCGGGGGGGGAAGAGAGGGAGGAGCGGGGGGGGGAAGAGAGGGAGGAGCGGGGGGGGAAGAGAGGAGGGGGGGAAGAGAGGAGCGGGGGGGGGAAGAGAGGGAGGAGCGGGGGGGGAAGAGAGGGAGCGGGGGGGGAAGAGAGGAGGAGCGGGGGGGGAAGAGGGAGGAGCGGGGGGGGAAGAGGAGGAGCGGGGGGGGGAAGAGAGGAGCGGGGGGGGGGAGAGGGAGAGAGGGGAGAGGGAGCGGGGGGGGGAAAGAGAGGAGCGGGGGGAGAGGAGAAAAGAGGGGAGTGGGGGGGGAGATGGGGGGGTGAGAGAGAGAGAGAGAGAGAGAGAGAGAGAGAGAGATCTCTCTGAACAATGAGAAACAGAAAATATTAGAAACACTCAGCAGACCATTCAGCATCTGTGGAGAGAACAGACAAATGAATGGTGACAGACCT
>NW_028226149.1:0-69596 GCF_052327205.1 Somniosus microcephalus | reverse complement strand
TACTGCCCCTCCAACAGTGCAGCTCTCCCTCACTACTGACCCTCCGACAGTGCAGCGCTCCCTCAGTACTGCCCCTCCGACAGTGCAGCGCTCCCTCAGTACTGCCCCTCCAACAGTGCAGTGCTGCCTCAGTACTGCACCTCCGACAGCGCAGCGCTCCCTCAGTACTGCCCCTCCGACAGTGCAGCGCTCCCTCAGTACTGCCCCTCCGACAGTGCAGTGCTGCCTCAGTACTGCACTTTCGACTGTGCAGCTCTCCCTCAGTACTGACCATCCGACAGTACGGCGCTTCCTCAGTACTGCCCCTCTGACAGTGCAGCACTCCCTCAGTACTGCCCCCCGACAGTGCGGCGCTCCCTCAGTACTGCCCCTCTGACAGTGCAGCTGTCCCTAAGTACTGACCCTCCGACATTGCGGCACTCCCTCAGTACTGCCCCTCCGACAGTGCAGCGCTCCCTCAGTACTGCCCCTCCGACAGTGCAGCGCTCCCTCAGTACTGACCCTCCGACAGTGCGGCGCTCCCTCAGTACTGCCCCTCCGACAGTGCAGTGCTGCCTCAGTACTGCACTTTCGACAGTGCAGCTCTCCCTCAGTACTGACCCTCTGACAGTGCAGCGCTCCCTCAGTCCTGCCCCACCGACAGTGCAGCGCTCCCTCAGTACTGCCCCTCCGACAGTGCAGCGCTCCCTCAGTACTGCCCCTCCGACAGTGCGGCGCTCCCTCAGTACTGCCCCTCCGACAGTGCAGCGCTCTATCAGTACTGCCCCTCCGACAGTGCGGCTCCCCCTCAGTGCTGCCCCTCCAACAGTGCGGTGCTCCCTCAGTACTGCCCCTCCGACAGTGCCGCACTCCCTCAGTACTGCCCCTCCGACAGTGCAGCGCTCCCTCAGTACTGCCCCACCGACTGTGCAGCGCTCCCTCAGTGCTGCACCTCCGACAGTGCAGTGCTCCCTCAGTACTGCACCTCCAACAGTGCAGCGCTCCCTCAGAACTGCCCCTCCGACAGTGCAGTGCTGCCTCAGCACTGCCCCTCCGACAGTGCAGCGCTCCCTCAGTACTGCCCCTCCGACAGTGCAGTGCTGCCTCAGTACTGCACCTCCAACAGTGCAGCGCTCCCTCAGAACTGCCCCTCCGACAGTGCAGTGCTCCCTCAGTACTGCCCCTCTGACAGTGCAGCACTCCCTCAGTACTGCCCCTCCGACAGTGCAGCGCTCCCTCAGTACTCCCCCTCCGACAGTGCATTGCTGCCTCAGTACTGCACCTCCGACAGTGCAGCGCTCCCTCAGTAATGCCCCTCCGACAGTGCAGCGCTCCCTCAGTACTGCCCCTCCGACAATGCAGCGCTCCCTCACAACTGTCCCTCCGACAGTGCAGCGCTCCCTCAGTACTGCCCCTCCGACAGTGCAGTGCTTCCTCAGTACTGCCCCTCTGACAGTGCAGCTGTCCCTAAGTACTGACCCTCCGACATTGCGGCACTCCCTCAGTACTGCCCCTCCGACAGTGCAGCGCTCCCTCAGTACTGCCCCTCCGACAGTGCAGCGCTCCCTCAGTACTGACCCTCCGACAGTGCGGCGCTCCCTCAGTACTGCCCCTCCGACAGTGCAGTGCTGCCTCAGTACTGCACTTTCGACAGTGCAGCTCTCCCTCAGTACTGACCCTCTGACAGTGCAGCGCTCCCTCAGTCCTGCCCCACCGACAGTGCAGCGCTCCCTCAGTACTGCCCCTCCGACAGTGCAGCGCTCCCTCAGTACTGCCCCTCCGACAGTGCGGCGCTCCCTCAGTACTGCCCCTCCGACAGTGCTGCGCTCTATCAGTACTGCCCCTCCGACAGTGCGGCTCCCCCTCAGTGCTGCCCCTCCAACAGTGCGGTGCACCCTCAGTACTGCCCCTCCGACAGTGCCGCACTCCCTCAGTACTGCCCCTCCGACAGTGCAGCGCTCCCTCAGTACTGCCCCTCCGACAGTGCAGCGCTCCCTCAGTGCTGCACCTCCGACAGTGCAGCGCTCCCTCAGTACTGCACCTCCGACAGTGCAGCGCTCCCTCAGTACTGCCCCTCCGACAGTGCGGCGCTCCCTCAGTACTGCCCCTCCGACAGTGCCGCACTCCCTCAGTACTGCCCCTCCGACAGTGCAGCGCTCCCTCAGTACTGCCCCTCCGACAGTGCAGCGCTCCCTCACTACTGCCCCTCCGACAGTGCAGCGCTCCCTCAGTACTGACCCTCCGACAGTGCGGCGCTCCCTCAGTACTGCCCCTCCGACAGTGCAGCGCTCCCTCAGTTCTGCCCGTCCGACAGTGCAGCGCTCCCTCAGTACAGCCCCTGCGACAGCGCAGTGCTGCCTCAGTACTGCACCTCCGACAGTGCAGCGCTCCCTCAGTACTGCCGCTCCGACAGTGCAGCGCTCCCTCAGTACTGCCCCTCCGACAGTGCAGTGCTGCCTCAGTACTGCACCTCCGACAGTTCAGTGCTCCCTCAGTACTGCCGCTCCGACAGTGCAGCGATCCCTCAATACTGCCCCTCCGACATTGCAGCACTCCCTCAGTACTGCCGCTCGGACAGTGCAGCGCTCCCTCAGTACTGCCCCTCCGACAGTGCAGCACTCCCTCAGTACTGCCGCTCCGACAGTGCAGCGCTCCCTCAGTACTGCCCCTCCGACAGTGCACCGCTCCCTCAGTACTGCCCCTCCAACAGTGCAGTGCTGCCTCATTACTGCACCTCCGACAGCACAGCGCTCCCTCAGTACTGCCCCTCCGACAGTGCAGCGCTCCCTCAGTACTGCCCCTCCGACAGTGCAGTTCTGCCTCAGTACTGCACTTTCGACACTGCAGCTCTCCCTCAGTACTGACCCTCCGACAGTGCGGCGCTTCCTCAGTACTGCCCCTCTGACAGTGCAGCACTCCCGCAGTGCTGCCCCTCTGACAGTGCGGTGCTCCATCAGTACTGCCCCTCCGACAGTGTGGTGCTCCCTCAGTACTGGCCCTCCGACAGTGCAGCACTCCCTCATTCCTGGCCCTCCGACAGTGCAGCGCTGCCTCAGTACTGCCCTTCCGACAGTGCGTCGCTGCCTCAGTACTGCCCCTCCGACAGTGCAGCACTCCCTCAGTGCTGCCCCTCCGACAGTGCAGCACTCCCTCAGTACTGCCCCTCCGACAGTGCAGCTCTCCCTCAGTACTGACCCTCCGACAGTGCAGCACTCCCTCAGTACTGCCACACCGACAGTGCAGCACTCCCTCAGTACTGCCCCTCTGGCAGTGCAGCCCTCCCTCAGTACTGCCCCTCCGACAGTGCAGCACTCCCTCAGTAATGCCCCTCCAACAGTGCAGCACTACCTCAGTACTGCCGCTCCGACAATGCAGCTCTCCCTCACTACTGACTCTCCAACAGTGCAGCGCTCCCTCAGTACTGCCCCTCCGACAGTGCAGCGCTCCCTCAGTACTGCCCCTCCGACAGTGCAGTGCTCCCTCAGTACTGCCCCTCCGACAGTGCAGCGCTCCCTCAGTGCTGCCCCTCCGACTGTGCAGCGCTCCCTCAGTACTGCCCCTCCGACAGTGCAGTGCTGCCTCAGTACTGCACCTCCGACAGTGCAGCGCTCCTTCAGTACTGCCCCTCCGACAGTGCAGCGCTCCCTCAGTATTGCCCCTCCGACAGTGCAGCGCTGCCTCAGTACTGCCCTTCCGACAGTGCATCGCTGCCTCACTACGGCCCCTCCGACAGTGTGGCACTCCCTCAGTGCTGCCCCTCCGACAGTGCAGCACTCCCTCAGTACTGCCCCTCCGACAGTGCAGCTCTCCCTCAGTACTGACCCTCCGACAGTGCAGCACTCCCTCAGTACTGCACTCCGACAGTGCAGCACTCCCTCAGTACTGCCCCTCCGGCAGTGCGGCACTCCCTCAGTACTGCCCCACCGACAGTGCAGCACTCCCTCAGTAATTCCCCTCCGACAGTGCAGCACTCCCTCAGTACTGCCCCTCCAACAGTGCAGCTCTCCCTCACTACTGACCCTCCGACAGTGCAGCGCTCCCTCAGTACTGCCCCTCCGACAGTGCAGCACTCCCTCAGTACTGCCACTCCAACAGTGCAGTGCTGCCTCAGTACTGCACCTCCGACAGCGCAGTGCTCCCTCAGTACTGCCCCTCCGACAGTGCAGCGCTCCCTCAGTACTGCCCCTCCGACAGTGCAGTGCTGCCTCAGTACTGCACATTCGACAGTGCAGCTCTCCCTCAGTACTGACCATCCGACAGTGCGGCGCTTCTTCAGTACTGCCTCTCTGACAGTGCAGTGCTCCCTCAGTACTGCCCCCCGACAGTGCAGTGCTGCCTCAGTACTGCCCCTCCGACAGTGCAGTGCTGCCTCGGCACTGCCCCTCCGACAGTGCAGCGCTCCCTCAGTACTGACCCTCCGACAGTGCGGCACTCCCTCAGTACTGCCCCTCCAACAGTGCAGCGCTCCCTCAGCACTGCCCCTCCGACAGTGCAGTGCTGCCTCAGCAGTGCCCCTCCGACAGTGCAGCGCTCCCTCAGTACTGCCCCTCTGACAGTGCAGTGCTGCCTCAGTACTGCCCCTCCGACAGTGCAGCGCTCCCTCAGTACTGCCCCTCCGACAGTGCAGTACTGCTCAGTACTGCCCCTCCGAAAGTGCAGCGCTCCCTCAGTACTGACCCTCCGACAGTGCAGCGCTCCCTAAGTACTGCCCCTCCGACAGTGCAGTGATGCCTCAGTACTGCACATCCGACAGTGCAGCGCTCCCTCAGTACTGCCCCTCCGACAGTGCAGCGCTCCCTCAGTACTGCCCCTCCAACAGTGCAGTGCTGCCTCAGTACTGCCCCTCCGACAGTGCAGCTGTCCCTACGTACTGACCCTCCGACATTGCGGCGCTCCCTCAGTACTGCCCCTCTGACAGTGCAGCGCTCCCTCAGTACTGCCCCTCCGACATTGCAGCGCTCCCTCAGTACTGACCCTCCGACAATGCGGCGCTCCCTCAGTACTGCCCCTCCGACAGTGCAGCGCTCCCTCAGTACTGCCCCTCCGACAGTGCAGCACTCCCTCAGTACTGGCCCTCCGACAGTGCAGCGCTGCCTCAGTACTGCCCTTCCGACAGTGCGTCGCTGCCTCAGTACTGCCCCTCCGACAGTGCGGCACTCCCTCAGTGCTACCCCTCCGACAGTGCAGCACTCCCTCAGTACTGCCCCTCCGACAGTGCAGCTCTCCCTCAGTACTGACCCTCCGACAGTGCAGCACTCCCTCAGGACTGCCACTCCGACAGTGCAGCACTCCCTCAGTACTGCCCCTCTGGCAGTGCAGTCCTCCCTCAGTACTGCCCCTCCGACAGTGCAGCACTCCCTCTGTAATGCCCCTCCGACAGTGCAGCACTCCCTCAGTACTGCCGCTCCGACAATGCAGCTCTCCCTCACTACTGACCCTCCAACAGTGCAGCGCTCCCTCAGTACTGCCCCTCCGACAGTGCAGTGCTCCCTCAGTACTGCCCCTCCAACAGTGCAGTGCTGCCTCAGTACTGCACCTCCGACAGCGCAGCGCTCCCTCAGTACTGCCCCTCCGACAGTGCAGCACTCCCCCAGTACTGCCCCTCCGATAGTGCAGTGCTGCCTCAGTACTGCACTTTCGACAGTGCAGCTCTCCCTCAGTACTGACCCTCCGACAGTGCGGCGCTTCCTCAGTACTGCCCCTCTGACAGGGCAGTGCTGCCTCAGTACTGACCCTCCGACAGTGCAGCGCTCCCGCAGTGCTGCCCCTCCGACTGTGCAGCGCTCCCTCAGTACTGCCCCTCCGACAGTGCAGTGCTGCCTCAGTACTGCACCTCCGACAGTGCAGCGCTCCTTCAGTACTGCCCCTCCGACAGTGCAGCGCTCCCTCAGTACTGCCCCTCCGACAGTGCAGCGCTGCCTCAGTACTGCCCTTCCGATAGTGCGTCGCTGCCTCAGTACGGCCCCTCCGACAGTGTGGCACTCCCTCAGTGCTGCCCCTCCGACAGTGCAGCACTCCCTCAGTACTGCCCCTCCGACAGTGCAGCTCTCCCTCAGTACTGACCCTCCGACAGTGCAGCACTCCCTCAGTACTGCACTCCGACAGTGCAGCACTCCCTCAGTACTGCCCCTCCGACAGTGCAGTGATGCCTCAGTACTGCACATCCGACAGTGCAGCGCTCCCTCAGTACTGCCCCTCCGACAGTGCAGCGCTCCCTCAGTACTGCCCCTCCAACAGTGCAGTGCTGCCTCAGTACTGCCCCTCCGACAGTGCAGCTGTCCCTAAGTACTGACCCTCCGACATTGCGGCGCTCCCTCAGTACTGCCCCTCCGACAGTGCAGCGCTCCCTCATTACTGCCCCTCCGACAGTGCAGCGCTCCCTCAGTACTGACCCTCCGACAGTGCGGCGCTCCCTCAGTACTGCCCCTCCGACAGTGCAGCGCTCCCTCAGTACTGTCCCTCCGACAGTGCAGCACTCCCTCAGTACTGCACTCCGACAGTGCAGCACTCCCTCAGTACTGCCCCTCCGGCAGTGCGGCACTCCCTCAGTACTGCCCCACCGACAGTGCAGCACTCCATCAGTAATGCCCCTCCGACAGTGCAGCACTCGCACAGTACTGCCCCTCCGACAGTGCAGCTCTCCCTCACTACTGACCCTCCGACAGTGCAGCGCTCCCTCAGTACTGCCACTCCGACAGTGCAGCGCTCCCTCAGTACTGCCCCTCCAACAGTGCAGTGCTGCCTCAGTTCTGCACCTCCGACAGTGCAGCGCTCCCTCAGTGCTGCCCCTCCGACAGTGCAGCGCTCCCTCAGTACTGCCCCTCCGACAGTGCAGTGCTGCCTCAGTACTGCCCCTCCGACAGTGCAGCGCACCCTCAGTACTGCCCCACCGACAGTGCAGCGCTCCCTCAGTACTGCCCCTCCGACAGTGCAGCACTCCCTCAGTACTGCCCCTCCGACAGTGCGGTGCTGCCTCAGCACTGCCCCTCCGACAGTGCAGCGCTCCCTCAGTACTGCCCCTCGGACAGTGCAGTGCTGCCTCAGTACTGCCCCTCCGACAGTGCAGCGCTCCCTCAGTACTGCCCCTCCGACAGTGCGGTGCTGCCTCAGTACTGCCCCTCCGACAGTGCAGCGCTCCCTCAGTACTGACCCTCCGACAGTGCAGCGCTCCCTCAGTACTGCCCCTCCGACAGTGCAGTGCTGCCTCAGTACTGCACCTCCGACAGTGCAGCGCCCCCTCAGTACTGCCCCTCCGACCGTGCAGCTGTCCCTAAGTACTGACCCTCCGACTTTGCGGCGCTCCCTCAGTATTGCCCCTCCGAAATTGCAGCGCTCCCTCAGTACTGCCCCTCCGACAGTGCAGCGCTCCCTCAGTACTGACCCTCCGACAGTGCGGCGCTCCCTCAGTACTGCCCCTCCCACAGTGCAGCGCTCCCTCAGTACTGTCCCTCCGACAGTGCAGCGCACCCTCAGTACTGCACCTCCGACAGTGCAGTGCTCCCTCAGTACTGCCGCTCCGACAGTGCAGCGCTCCCTCAGTACTGCCCCTCCGACAGTGCAGCACTCCCTCAGCACTGCCGCTCCGACTGTGCAGCGCTCCCTCAGTACTGCCCCTCCGACAGTGCAGTGCTGCCTCAGTACTGCACCTCCGACAGTGCAGCGCTCCCTCAGTACTGCCCCTCCGAACGTGCAGCGCTCCCTCAGTACTGCCCCTCCGACAGTGCAGCGCTGCCTCAGTACTGCCCTTCCGACAGTGCGTCGCTGCCTCAGTACGGCCCCTCCGACAGTGTGGCACTCCCTCAGTGCTGCCCCTCCGACAGTGCAGCACTCCCTCAGTACTGCCCCTCCGACAGTGCAGCTCTCCCTCAATACTGATCCTCCGACAGTGCAGCACTCCCTCAGTACTGCACTCCGAAAGTGCAGCACTCCCTCAGTACTGCCCCTCCGGCAGTGCGGCACTCCCTCAGTACTGCCCCACCGACAGTGCAGCACTCCCTCAGTAATGCCCCTCCGACAGTGCAGCACTCCCTCAGTACTGCCCCTCCAACAGTGCAGCTCTCCCTCACTACTGACCCTCCGACAGTGCAGCGCTCCCTCAGTACTGCCCCTCCGACAGTGCAGCGCTCCCTCAGTACTGCCCCTCCAACAGTGCAGTGCTGCCTCAGTACTGCACCTCCGACAGCGCAGCGCTCCCTCAGTACTGCCCCTCCGACAGTGCAGCGCTCCCTCAGTACTGCCCCTCCGACAGTGCAGTGCTGCCTCAGTACTGCACTTTCGACTGTGCAGCTCTCCCTCAGTACTGACCATCCGACAGTACGGCGCTTCCTCAGTACTGCCCCTCTGACAGTGCAGCACTCCCTCAGTACTGCCCCCCGACAGTGCAGCGCTCCCTCAGTACTGACCCTCCGACAGTGCGGCACTCCCTCAGTACTGCCCCTCCGACAGTGCAGCGCTCCCTCATTACTGCCCCTCCGACAGTGCAGCGCTCCCTCAGTACTGACCCTCCGACAGTGCGGCGCTCCCTCAGTACTGCCCCTCCGACAGTGCAGCGCTCCCTCAGTACTGTCCCTCCGACAGTGCAGCACTCCCTCAGTACTGCACTCCGACAGTGCAGCACTCCCTCAGTACTGCCCCTCCGGCAGTGCAGCGCTCCCTCAGTACTGACCCTCCGACAGTGCAGCGCTCCCTAAGTACTGCCCCTCCGACAGTGCAGTGCTGCCTCAGTACTGCACATCTGACAGTGCAGCGCTCCCACAGTACTGCCCCTCCGACAGTGCAGCGCTCCCTCAGTACTGGCCCTCCGACAGTGCAGTGCTGCCTCAGTACTGCCCCTCCGACAGTGCAGCTGTCCCTAAGTACTGACCCTCTGACATTGCGGCGCTCCCTCAGTACTGCCCCTCCGACAGTGCAGCGCTCCCTCAGTACTGCCCCTCCGACAGTGCAGCGCTCCCTCAGTACTGAACCTCCGACAGTGCGGCGCTCCCTCAGTACTGCCCCTCCGACAGTGCGGCGCTCCCTCAGTACTGCCCCTCCGACAGTGCAGCGCTCCCTCAGTACTGTCCCTCCGACAGTGCAGCACTCCCTCAGTACTGCACTCCGACAGTGCAGCACTCCCTCAGTACTGCCCCTCCGGCAGTGCGGCACTCCCTCAGTACTGCCCCACCGACAGTGCAGCACTCCATCAGTAATGCCCCTCCGACAGTGCAGCACTCCCTCAGTACTGCCGCTCCGACAGTGCAGCTCTCCCTCACTACTGACCCTCCGACAGTGCAGCGCTCCCTCAGTACTGCCCCTACGACAGTGCAGCGCTCCCTCAGTACTGCCCCTCCAACAGTGCAGTGCTGCCTCAGTACTGCACCTCCGACTGTGCAGCGCTCCCTCAGTACTGCCCCTCCGACAGTGCAGCGCTCCCTCAGTACTGCCCCTCCGACAGTGCAGTGCTGCCTCAGTACTGCCCCTCCGACAGTGCAGCGCTCCCTCAGTACTGACCCTCTGACAGTGCGGCGCTCCCTCAGTAATGCCCCTCCAACAGTGCAGCGCACCCTCAGTACTGCCCCTCCGACAGTGCAGGGCTCCCTCAGTACTGCCCCTCCGACAGTGCAGCACTCCCTCAGTACTGCCCCTCCGACAGTGCAGTGCTGCCTCAGCACTGCCCCTCCGACAGTGCAGCGCTCCCTCAGTACTGCCCCTCCGACAGTGCTGCGCTCCCTCAGTACTGCCCCTCCGACAGTGCAGCACTCCCTCAGTACTGCCCCTCCGACAGTGCAGTGCTGCCTCAGCACTGCCCCTCCGACAGTGCAGCGCTCCCTCAGTACTGCCCCTCGGACAGTGCAGTGCTGCCTCAGTACTGCCCCTCCGACAGTGCAGCGCTCCCGCAGTACTGCCCCTCCGACAGTGCAGTGCTGCCTCAGTACAGCCCCTCCGACAGTGCAGCGCTCCCACAGTACTGACCCTCCGACAGTGCAGCGCTCCCTCAGTACTGCCCCTCCGACAGTGCAGTGCTGCCTCAGTACTGCACCTCCGACAGTGCAGCGCCCCCTCAGTACTGCCCCTCCGACAGTGCAGCTGTCCCTAAGTACTGACCCTCCGACTTTGCGGTGCTCCCTCAGTACTGCCCCTCCAAAATTGCAGCGCTCCCTCAGTACTGCCCCTCCGACAGTGCAGCGCTCCCTCAGTACTGACCCTCCGACAGTGCGGCGCTCCCTCAGTACTGCCCCTCCCACAGTGCAGCGCTCCCTCAGTACTGTCCCTCCGACAGTGCAGCGCACCCTCAGTACTGCACCTCCGACAGTGCAGTGCTCCCTCAGTCCTGCCGCTCCGACAGTGCAGCGCTCCCTCAGTACTGCCCCTCCGACAGTGCAGCACTCCCTCAGTACTGCCGCTCCGACTGTGCAGCGCTCCCTCAGTACTGCCCCTCCGACAGTGCAGCACTCCCTCAGTACTGCCCCTCTGACAGTGCAGCGCTCCCTCAGTACTGCCCTTCCGACAGTGCAGTGCTGCCTCAGTACTGCACCTCCGACAGTGCAGCGCTCCCTCAGTACTGCCCCTCCGACAGTGCAGCGCTCCCTCACTACTGCCCCTCCGACAGTGCAGCGCTCCCTCAGTTGTGCCCCTCTGACAGTGCAGTGCTGCCTCAGTACTGCCCCTCCGACAGTGCAGCTGTCCCTAAGTACTGACCCTCCGACATTGCGGCGCTCCCTCAGTACTGCCCCTCCGACAGTGCAGCGCTCCCTCAGTACTGACCCTCCGACAGTGCGGCGCTCCCTCAGTACTGCCCCTCCGACAGTGCGGCGCTCCCTCAGTACTGCCCCTCCGACAGTGCAGTGCTGCCTCAGTACTGCACCTCCAACAGTGCAGCGCTCCCTCAGTACTGCCCCTCCGACAGTGCAGCGCTCCCTCAGTACTTCCCCTCCGACAGTGCAGCACTCCCTCAGTACTGCCCCTCCGACAGTGCAGCGCTCCCTCAGTACTCCCCCTCCGACAGTGCAGCGCTCCCTCAGTCCTGCCCCACCGACAGTGCGGCGCTCCCTCAGTACTGCCCCTCCGACAGTGCAGCGCTCTATCAGTGCTGCCCCTCCGACAGTGCGGCTCCCCCTCAGTGCTGCCCCTCCAACAGTGCGGTGCTCCCTCAGTACTGCCCCTCCAACAGTGCCGCACTCCCTCAGTACTGCCCCTCCGACAGTGCAGCGCTCCCTCAGTACTGCCCCTCCGACAGTGCAGCGCTCCCTCAGAACTGCCCCTCCGACAGTGCAGCGCTCCCTCAGTACTGCCCCTCCGACAGTGCGGCGCTCCCTCAGTACTGCCCCTCCGACAGTGCGGCGCTCCCTCAGTACTGCCCCTCCGACAGTGCCGCACTCCCTCAGTACTGCCCCTCCCACAGTGCAGCGCTCCCTCAGTACTGCCCCTCCGACAGTGCAGCGCTCCCTCACTACTGCCCCTCCGACAGTGCAGCGCTCCCTAAGTACTGCCCCTCCGACAGTGCAGTGCTGCCTCAGTACCGCCCCTCCGACAGTGCAGCTGTCCCGAAGTACTGACCCTCCGACATTGCGGCACTCCCTCAGTACTGCCCCTCCGACAGTGCAGCGCTCCCTCAGTACAGCCCCTCCGACAGTGCAGCGCTCCCTCAGTACTGACCCTCCGACAGTGCGGCGCTCCCTCAGTACTGCCCCTCCGACAGTGTAGCGCTCCCTCAGTACTGCCCCTCCGACAGTGCAGCGCTCCCTCAGTACTGCCCCTCCGACAGCGCAGTGCTGCCTCAGTACTGCACCTCCGACAGTGCAGCGCTCCCTCAGTACTGCCACTCCGACAGTGCAGCGCTCCCTCAGTACTGCCCCTCCGACAGTGCAGCACTCCCTCAGTACTGCCGCTCCGACAGTGCAGCGCTCCCTCAATACTGCCCCTCCGACATTGCAGCACTCCCTCAGTACTGCCGCTCGGACAGTGCAGCACTCCCTCAGTACTGCCCCTCCGACAGTGCAGCACTCCCTCAGTACTGCCGCTCCGACAGTGCAGCACTCCCTCAGTACTCCCCCTCCGACAATGCATTGCTGCCTCAGTACTGCACCTCCGACAGTGCAGCGCTCCCTCAGTAATGCCCCTCCGACAGTGCAGCGCTCCCTCAGTACTGCCCCTCCGACAGTGCAGCACTCCCTCAGTACTGCCCCTCCGACAGTGCAGCGCTCCCTCAGTACTGCCCCTCCGACAGTGCAGTGCTGCCTCAGTACTGCCCCTCCGACAGTGCAGCGCTCCCTCAGTACTGACACTCCGACAGTGCAGCGCTCCCTCAGTACTGCCCCTCCGACAGTGCAGTGCTGCCTCAGTACTGCACCTCCGACAGTGCAGCGCCCCCTCAGTACTGCCCCTCCGACAGTGCAGCTGTCCCTAAGTACTGATCCTCCGACTTTGCGGCGCTCCCTCAGTACTGCCCCTCCGAAATTGCAGCGCTCCCTCAGTACTGCCCCTCCGACAGTGCAGCGCTCCCTCAGTACTGACCCTCTGACAGTGCGGCGCTCCCTCAGTACTGCCCCTCCCACAGTGCAGCGCTCCCTCAGTACTGTCCCTCCAACAGTGCACGCACCCTCAGTACTGCACCTCCGACAGTGCAGTGCTCCCTCAGTACTGCCGCTCCGACAGTGCAGCGCTCCCTCAGTACTGCCCCTCCGACAGTGCAGCACTCCCTCAGTACTGCCGCTCCGACTGTGCAGCGCTCCCTCAGTACTGCCCCTCCGACAGTGCAGTGCTGCCTCTGTACTGCACCTCCGACAGTGCAGCACTCCCTCAGTACTGCCCCTCCGACCGTGCAGCGCTCCCTCAGCACTGCCCCTCCGACAGTGCAGCACTCCCTCAGTACTGCCCCTCTGACAGTGCAGCGCTCCCTCAGTACTGCCCCTCCGACAGTGCAGTGCTGCCTCAGTACTGCACCTCCGACAGTGCAGCGCTCCCTCAGTACTGCCCCTCCGACAGTGCAGTGCTCCCTCACTACTGCCCCTCCGACAGTGCAGCGCTCCCTCAGTAGTGCCCCTCCGACAGTGCAGTGCTGCCTCAGTACTGCCCCTCCGACAGTGCAGCTGTCCCTAAGTACTGACCCTCCGACATTGCGGCGCTCCCTCAGTACTGCCCCTCCGACAGTGCAACGCTCCCTCAGTACTGCCCCTCCGACAGTGCAGCGCTCCCTCAGTACTGACCCTCCGACAGTGCGGCGCTCCCTCAGTACTGCCGCTCCGACAGTGCGGCGCTCCCTCAGTACTGCCCCTCCGACAGTGCAGCGCTCCCTCAGCACTGCCCCTCCGACAGTGCAGTGCTGCCTCAGTACTGCCGCTCTGACAGTGCAGCGCTCCCTCAGTACTGCCCCTCCGACAGTACAGCACTCCCTCAGTACTGCCCCTCCGACAGTGCAGCGCTCCCTCAGTACTGCCCCTCCGACAGTGCAGTGCTGCCTCAGTACTGCACCTCCAACAGTGCAGCGCTCCCTCAGTACTGCCCCTCCGACAGTGCAGCGCTCCCTCAGTACTGCCCCTCCAACAGTGCAGTGCTGCCTCAGTACTGCACCTCCGACAGCGCAGCGCTCCCTCAGTACTGCCCCTCCGACAGTGCAGCGCTCCCTCAGTACTGCCCCTCCGACAGTGCAGTGCTGCCTCAGTACTGCACTTTCGACAGTGCAGCTCTCCCTCAGTACTGACCATCCGACAGTACGGCGCTTCCTCAGTACTGCCCCTCTGACAGTGCAGCGCTCCCTCAGTACTGCCCCCCGACAGTGCAGCGCTCCCTCAGTACTGACCCTCCGACAGTGCGGCACTCCCTCAGTACTGCCCCTCCAACAGTGCAGCGCTCCCTCAGCACTGCCGCTCCAACAGTGCAGTGCTGCCTCAGCACTGCCCCTCCGACAGTGCAGCGCTCCATCAGTACTGCCCCTCTGACAGTGCAGTGCTGCCTCAGTACTGCCCCTCCGACAGTGCAGCGCTCCCTCAGTACTGCCCCTCCGACAGTGCAGTGCTGCCTCAGTACTGCCCCTCCGAAAGTGCAGCGCTCCCTCAGTACTGACCCTCCGACAGTGCAGCGCTCCCTAAGTACTGCCCCTCCGACAGTGCAGTGCTGCCTCAGTACTGCACATCCGACAGTGCAGCGCTCCCACAGTACTGCCCCTCCGACAGTGCAGCGCTCCCTCAGTACTGCCCCTCCGACAGTGCAGTGCTGCCTCAGTACTGCCCCTCCGACAGTGCAGCTGTCCCTAAGTACTGACCCTCTGACATTGCGGCGCTCCCTCAGTACTGCCCCTCCGACAGTGCAGCGCTCCCTCAGTACTGCCCCTCCGACAGTGCAGCGCTCCCTCAGTACTGAACCTCCGACAGTGCGGCGCTCCCTCAGTACTGCCCCTCCGACAGTGCGGCGCTCCCTCAGTACTGCCCCTCCGACAGTGCAGCGCTCCCTCAGTACTGTCCCTCCGACAGTGCAGCACTCCCTCAGTACTGCACTCCGACAGTGCAGCACTCCCTCAGTACTGCCCCTCCGGCAGTGCGGCACTCCCTCAGTACTGCCCCACCGACAGTGCAGCACTCCATCAGTAATGCCCCTCCGACAGTGCAGCACTCCCTCAGTACTGCCGCTCCGACAGTGCAGCTCTCCCTCACTACTGACCCTCCGACAGTGCAGCGCTCCCTCAGTACTGCCCCTACGACAGTGCAGCGCTCCCTCAGTACTGCCCCTCCAACAGTGCAGTGCTGCCTCAGTACTGCACCTCCGACTGTGCAGCGCTCCCTCAGTACTGCCCCTCCGACAGTGCAGCGCTCCCTCAGTACTGACCCTCTGACAGTGCGGCGCTCCCTCAGTAATGCCCCTCCAACAGTGCAGCGCACCCTCAGTACTGCCCCTCCGACAGTGCAGGGCTCCCTCAGTACTGCCCCTCCGACAGTGCAGCACTCCCTCAGTACTGCCCCTCCGACAGTGCAGTGCTGCCTCAGCACTGCCCCTCCGACAGTGCAGCGCTCCCTCAGTACTGCCCCTCCGACAGTGCTGCGCTCCCTCAGTACTGCCCCTCCGACAGTGCAGCACTCCCTCAGTACTGCCCCTCCGACAGTGCAGTGCTGCCTCAGCACTGCCCCTCCGACAGTGCAGCGCTCCCTCAGTACTGCCCCTCGGACAGTGCAGTGCTGCCTCAGTACTGCCCCTCCGACAGTGCAGCGCTCCCGCAGTACTGCCCCTCCGACAGTGCAGTGCTGCCTCAGTACAGCCCCTCCGACAGTGCAGCGCTCCCACAGTACTGACCCTCCGACAGTGCAGCGCTCCCTCAGTACTGCCCCTCCGACAGTGCAGTGCTGCCTCAGTACTGCACCTCCGACAGTGCAGCGCCCCCTCAGTACTGCCCCTCCGACAGTGCAGCTGTCCCTAAGTACTGACCCTCCGACTTTGCGGTGCTCCCTCAGTACTGCCCCTCCGAAATTGCAGCGCTCCCTCAGTACTGCCCCTCCGACAGTGCAGCGCTCCCTCAGTACTGACCCTCCGACAGTGCGGCGCTCCCTCAGTACTGCCCCTCCCACAGTGCAGCGCTCCCTCAGTACTGTCCCTCCGACAGTGCAGCGCACCCTCAGTACTGCACCTCCGACAGTGCAGTGCTCCCTCAGTCCTGCCGCTCCGACAGTGCAGCGCTCCCTCAGTACTGCCCCTCCGACAGTGCAGCACTCCCTCAGTACTGCCGCTCCGACTGTGCAGCGCTCCCTCAGTACTGCCCCTCCGACAGTGCAGTGCTGCCTCAGTACTGCACCTCCGACAGTGCAGCGCTCCCTCAGTACTGTCCCTCCGACCGTGCAGCGCTCCCTCAGCACTGCCCCTCCGACAGTGCAGCACTCCCTCAGTACTGCCCCTCTGACAGTGCAGCGCTCCCTCAGTACTGCCCTTCCGACAGTGCAGTGCTGCCTCAGTACTGCACCTCCGACAGTGCAGCGCTCCCTCAGTACTGCCCCTCCGACAGTGCAGCGCTCCCTCACTACTGCCCCTCCGACAGTGCAGCGCTCCCTCAGTTGTGCCCCTCCGACAGTGCAGTGCTGCCTCAGTACTGCCCCTCCGACAGTGCAGCTGTCCCTAAGTACTGACCCTCCGACATTGCGGCGCTCCCTCAGTACTGCCCCTCCGACAGTGCAGCGCTCCCTCAGTACTGCCCCTCCGACAGTGCAGCGCTCCCTCAGTACTGACCCTCCGACAGTGCGGCGCTCCCTCAGTACTGCCCCTCCGACAGTGCGGCGCTCCCTCAGTACTGCCCCTCCGACAGTGCAGTGCTGCCTCAGTACTGCACCTCCAACAGTGCAGCGCTCCCTCAGTACTGCCCCTCCGACAGTGCAGCGCTCCCTCAGTACTTCCCCTCCGACAGTGCAGCACTCCCTCAGTACTGCCCCTCCGACAGTGCAGCGCTCCCTCAGTCCTGCCCCACCGACAGTGCGGCGCTCCCTCAGTACTGCCCCTCCGACAGTGCAGCGCTCTATCAGTGCTGCCCCTCCGACAGTGCGGCTCCCCCTCAGTGCTGCCCCTCCAACAGTGCGGTGCTCCCTCAGTACTGCCCCTCCAACAGTGCCGCACTCCCTCAGTACTGCCCCTCCGACAGTGCAGCGCTCCCTCAGTACTGCCCCTCTGACAGTGCAGCGCTCCCTCAGAACTGCCCCTCCGACAGTGCAGCGCTCCCTCAGTACTGCCCCTCCGACAGTGCGGCGCTCCCTCAGTACTGCCCCTCCGACCTCCGACAGTGCGGCGCTCCCTCAGTACTGCCCTCCGACAGTGCCGCACTCCCTCAGTACTGCCCCTCCCACATTGCAGCGCTCCCTCAGTACTGCCCCTCCGACAGTGCAGCGCTCCCTCACTACTGCCCCTCCGACAGTGCAGCGCTCCCTAAGTACTGCCCCTCCGACAGTGCAGTGCTGCCTCAGTACTGCCCCTCCGACAGTGCAGCTGTCCCGAAGTACTGACCCTCCGACATTGCGGCACTCCCTCAGTACTGCCCCTCCGACAGTGCTAGCGCTCCCTCAGTACAGCCCCTCCGACAGTGCAGCGCTCCCTCAGTACTGACCCTCCGACAGTGCGCGCTCCCTCAGTACTGCCCCTCCGACAGTGTAGCGCTCCCTCAGTACTGCCCCTCCGACAGTGCAGCGCTCCCTCAGTACTGCCCCTCCGACAGCGCAGTGCTGCCTCAGTACTGCACCGCCGACAGTGCAGCGCTCCCTCAGTACTGCCACTCCGACAGTGCAGCACTCCCTCAGTACTGCCCCTCCGACAGTGCAGCACTCCCTCAGTACTGCCGCTCCGACAGTGCAGCGCTCCCTCAATACTGCCCCTCCGACATTGCAGCACTCCCTCAGTACTGCCGCTCGGACAGTGCAGCGCTCCCTCAGTACTGCCCCTCCGACAGTGCAGCACTCCCTCAGTACTGCCGCTCCGACAGTGCAGCACTCCCTCAGTACTCCCCCTCCGACAATGCATTGCTGCCTCAGTACTGCACCTCCGACAGTGCAGCGCTCCCTCAGTAATGCCCCTCCGACAGTGCAGCGCTCCCTCAGTACTGCCCCTCCGACAGTGCAGCACTCCCTCAGTACTGCCCCTCCGACAGTGCAGCGCTCCCTCAGTACTGCCCCTCCGACAGTGCAGTGCTGCCTCAGTACTGCCCCTCCGACAGTGCAGCGCTCCCTCAGTACTGACCCTCCGACAGTGCAGCGCTCCCTCAGTACTGCCCCTCCGACAGTGCAGTGCTGCCTCAGTACTGCATCTCCGACAGTGCAGCGCCCCCTCAGTACTGCCCCTCCGACAGTGCAGCTGTCCCTAAGTACTGATCTCCGACTTTGCGGCGCTCCCTCAGTACTGCCCCTCCGAAATTGCAGCGCTCCCTCAGTACTGCCCCACCGACAGTGCAGCGCTCCTCAGTACTGACCCTCTGACAGTGCGGCGCTCCCTCAGTACTGCCCCTCCCACTGTGCAGCGCTCCCTCAGTACTGTCCCTCCGACAGTGCACGCACCCTCAGTACTGCACCTCCGACAGTGCAGTGCTCCCTCAGTACTGCCGCTCCGACAGTGCAGCGCTCCCTCAGTACTGCCCCTCCGACAGTGCAGCACTCCCTCAGTACTGCCGCTCCGACTGTGCAGCGCTCCCTCAGTACTGCCCCTCCGACAGTGCAGTGCTGCCTCTGTACTGCACCTCCAACAGTGCAGCACTCCCTCAGTACTGCCCCTCCGACCGTGCAGCGCTCCCTCAGCACTGCCCCTCCGACAGTGCAGCACTCCCTCAGTACTGCCCCTCTGACAGTGCAGCGCTCCCTCAGTACTGCCCCTCGGACAGTGCAGTGCTGCCTCAGTACTGCCCCTCCGACAGTGCAGCGCTCCCGCAGTACTGCCCCTCCGACAGTGCAGTGCTGCCTCAGTACAGCCCCTCCGACAGTGCAGCGCTCCCACAGTACTGACCCTCCGACAGTGCAGCGCTCCCTCAGTACTGCCCCTCCGACAGTGCAGTGCTGCCTCAGTACTGCACCTCCGACAGTGCAGCGCCCCCTCAGTACTGCCCCTCCGACAGTGCAGCTGTCCCTAAGTACTGACCCTCCGACTTTGCGGTGCTCCCTCAGTACTGCCCCTCCGAAATTGCAGCGCTCCCTCAGTACTGCCCCTCCGACAGTGCAGCGCTCCCTCAGTACTGACCCTCCGACAGTGCGGCGCTCCCTCAGTACTGCCCCTCCCACAGTGCAGCGCTCCCTCAGTACTGTCCCTCCGACAGTGCAGCGCACCCTCAGTACTGCACCTCCGACAGTGCAGTGCTCCCTCAGTCCTGCCGCTCCGACAGTGCAGCGCTCCCTCAGTACTGCCCCTCCGACAGTGCAGCACTCCCTCAGTACTGCCGCTCCGACTGTGCAGCGCTCCCTCAGTACTGCCCCTCCGACAGTGCAGCACTCCCTCAGTACTGCCCCTCTGACAGTGCAGCGCTCCCTCAGTACTGCCCTTCCGACAGTGCAGTGCTGCCTCAGTACTGCACCTCCGACAGTGCAGCGCTCCCTCAGTACTGCCCCTCCGACAGTGCAGCGCTCCCTCACTACTGCCCCTCCGACAGTGCAGCGCTCCCTCAGTTGTGCCCCTCCGACAGTGCAGTGCTGCCTCAGTACTGCCCCTCCGACAGTGCAGCTGTCCCTAAGTACTGACACTCCGACATTGCGGCGCTCCCTCAGTACTGCCCCTCCGACAGTGCAGCGCTCCCTCAGTACTGACCCTCCGACAGTGCGGCGCTCCCTCAGTACTGCCCCTCCGACAGTGCGGCGCTCCCTCAGTACTTCCCCTCCGACAGTGCAGTGCTGCCTCAGTACTGCACCTCCAACAGTGCAGCGCTCCCTCAGTACTGCCCCTCCGACAGTGCAGCGCTCCCTCAGTACTTCCCCTCCGACAGTGCAGCACTCCTCAGTACTGCCCCTCCGACAGTGCAGCGCTCCCTCAGTACTCCCCCTCCGACAGTGCAGCGCTCCCTCAGTCCTGCCCCACCGACAGTGCGGCGCTCCCTCAGTACTGCCCCTCCGACAGTGCAGCGCTCTATCAGTGCTGCCCCTCCGACAGTGCGGCTCCCCCTCAGTGCTGCCCCTCCAACAGTGCGGTGCTCCCTCAGTACTGCCCCTCCAACAGTGCCGCACTCCCTCAGTACTGCCCCTCCGACAGTGCAGCGCTCCCTCAGTACTGCCCCTCCGACAGTGCAGCGCTCCCTCAGAACTGCCCCTCCGACAGTGCAGCGCTCCCTCAGTACTGCCCCTCCGACAGTGCGGCGCTCCCTCAGTACTGCCCCTCCGACAGTGCGGCGCTCCCTCAGTACTGCCCCTCCGACAGTGCCGCACTCCCTCAGTACTGCCCCTCCCACAGTGCAGCGCTCCCTCAGTACTGCCCCTCCGACAGTGCAGCGCTCCCTCACTACTGCCCCTCCGACAGTGCAGCGCTCCCTAAGTACTGCCCCTCCGACAGTGCAGTGCTGCTCAGCACTGCCCCTCCGACAGTGCAGCTGTCCCGAAGTACTGACCCTCCGACATTGCGGCACTCCCTCAGTACTGCCCCTCGACAGTGCAGCGCTCCCTCAGTACAGCCCCTCCGACAGTGCAGCGCTCCCTCAGTACTGACCCTCCGACAGTGCGGCGCTCCCTCAGTACTGCCCCTCCGACAGTGTAGCGCTCCTCAGTACTGCCCCTCCGACAGTGCAGCGCTCCCTCAGTACTGCCCCTCCGACAGCGCAGTGCTGCCTCAGTACTGCACCTCCGACAGTGCAGCGCTCCCTCAGTACTGCCACTCCGACAGTGCAGCGCTCCCTCAGTACTGCCCCTCCGACAGTGCAGCACTCCCTCAGTACTGCCGCTCCGACAGTGCAGCGCTCCCTCAATACTGCCCCTCCGACATTGCAGCACTCCCTCAGTACTGCCGCTCGGACAGTGCAGCACTCCCTCAGTACTGCCCCTCCGACAGTGCAGCACTCCCTCAGTACTGCCGCTCCGACAGTGCAGCACTCCCTCAGTACTCCCCCTCCGACAATGCATTGCTGCCTCAGTACTGCACCTCCGACAGTGCAGCGCTCCCTCAGTAATGCCCCTCCGACAGTGCAGCGCTCCCTCAGTACTGCCCCTCCGACAGTGCAGCACTCCCTCAGTACTGCCCCTCCGACAGTGCAGCGCTCCCTCAGTACTGCCGCTCGGACAGTGCAGCACTCCCTCAGTACTGCCCCTCCGACAGTGCAGCACTCCCTCAGTACTGCCGCTCCGACAGTGCAGCACTCCCTCAGTACTCCCCCTCCGACAATGCATTGCTGCCTCAGTACTGCACCTCCGACAGTGCAGCGCTCCCTCAGTAATGCCCCTCCGACAGTGCAGCGCTCCCTCAGTACTGCCCCTCCGACAGTGCAGCACTCCCTCAGTACTGCCCCTCCGACAGTGCAGCGCTCCCTCAGTACTGCCCCTCCGACAGTGCAGTGCTGCCTCAGTACTGCCCCTCCGACAGTGCAGCGCTCCCTCAGTACTGACCCTCCGACAGTGCAGCGCTCCCTCAGTACTGCCCCTCCGACAGTGCAGTGCTGCCTCAGTACTGCATCTCCGACAGTGCAGCGCCCCCTCAGTACTGCCCCTCCGACAGTGCAGCTGTCCCTAAGTACTGATCCTCCGACTTTGCGGCGCTCCCTCAGTACTGCCCCTCCGAAATTGCAGCGCTCCCTCAGTACTGCCCCTCCGACAGTGCAGCGCTCCCTCAGTACTGACCCTCTGACAGTGCGGCGCTCCCTCAGTACTGCCCCTCCCACTGTGCAGCGCTCCCTCAGTACTGTCCCTCCGACAGTGCACGCACCCTCAGTACTGCACCTCCGACAGTGCAGTGCTCCCTCAGTACTGCCGCTCCGACAGTGCAGCGCTCCCTCAGTACTGCCCCTCCGACAGTGCAGCACTCCCTCAGTACTGCCGCTCCGACTGTGCAGCGCTCCCTCAGTACTGCCCCTCCGACAGTGCAGTGCTGCCTCTGTACTGCACCTCCAACAGTGCAGCACTCCCTCAGTACTGCCCCTCCGACCGTGCAGCGCTCCCTCAGCACTGCCCCTCCGACAGTGCAGCACTCCCTCAGTACTGCCCCTCTGACAGTGCAGCGCTCCCTCAGTACTGCCCCTCGGACAGTGCAGTGCTGCCTCAGTACTGCCCCTCCGACAGTGCAGCGCTCCCGCAGTACTGCCCCTCCGACAGTGCAGTGCTGCCTCAGTACAGCCCCTCCGACAGTGCAGCGCTCCCACAGTACTGACCCTCCGACAGTGCAGCGCTCCCTCAGTACTGCCCCTCCGACAGTGCAGTGCTGCCTCAGTACTGCACCTCCGACAGTGCAGCGCCCCCTCAGTACTGCCCCTCCGACAGTGCAGCTGTCCCTAAGTACTGACCCTCCGACTTTGCGGTGCTCCCTCAGTACTGCCCCTCCGAAATTGCAGCGCTCCCTCAGTACTGCCCCTCCGACAGTGCAGCGCTCCCTCAGTACTGACCCTCCGACAGTGCGGCGCTCCCTCAGTACTGCCCCTCCCACAGTGCAGCGCTCCCTCAGTACTGTCCCTCCGACAGTGCAGCGCACCCTCAGTACTGCACCTCCGACAGTGCAGTGCTCCCTCAGTCCTGCCGCTCCGACAGTGCAGCGCTCCCTCAGTACTGCCCCTCCGACAGTGCAGCACTCCCTCAGTACTGCCGCTCCGACTGTGCAGCGCTCCCTCAGTACTGCCCCTCCGACAGTGCAGCACTCCCTCAGTACTGCCCCTCTGACAGTGCAGCGCTCCCTCAGTACTGCCCTTCCGACAGTGCAGTGCTGCCTCAGTACTGCACCTCCGACAGTGCAGCGCTCCCTCAGTACTGCCCCTCCGACAGTGCAGCGCTCCCTCACTACTGCCCCTCCGACAGTGCAGCGCTCCCTCAGTTGTGCCCCTCCGACAGTGCAGTGCTGCCTCAGTACTGCCCCTCCGACAGTGCAGCTGTCCCTAAGTACTGACCCTCCGACATTGCGGCGCTCCCTCAGTACTGCCCCTCCGACAGTGCAGCGCTCCCTCAGTACTGACCCTCCGACAGTGCGGCGCTCCCTCAGTACTGCCCCTCCGACAGTGCGGCGCTCCCTCAGTACTGCCCCTCCGACAGTGCAGTGCTGCCTCAGTACTGCACCTCCAACAGTGCAGCGCTCCCTCAGTACTGCCCCTCCGACAGTGCAGCGCTCCCTCAGTACTTCCCCTCCGACAGTGCAGCACTCCCTCAGTACTGCCCCTCCGACAGTGCAGCGCTCCCTCAGTACTCCCCCTCCGACAGTGCAGCGCTCCCTCAGTCCTGCCCCACCGACAGTGCGGCGCTCCCTCAGTACTGCCCCTCCGACAGTGCAGCGCTCTATCAGTGCTGCCCCTCCGACAGTGCGGCTCCCCCTCAGTGCTGCCCCTCCAACAGTGCGGTGCTCCCTCAGTACTGCCCCTCCAACAGTGCCGCACTCCCTCAGTACTGCCCCTCCGACAGTGCAGCGCTCCCTCAGTACTGCCCCTCCGACAGTGCAGCGCTCCCTCAGAACTGCCCCTCCGACAGTGCAGCGCTCCCTCAGTACTGCCCCTCCGACAGTGCGGCGCTCCCTCAGTACTGCCCCTCCGACAGTGCGGCGCTCCCTCAGTACTGCCCCTCCGACAGTGCCGCACTCCCTCAGTACTGCCCCTCCCACAGTGCAGCGCTCCCTCAGTACTGCCCCTCCGACAGTGCAGCGCTCCCTCACTACTGCCCCTCCGACAGTGCAGCGCTCCCTAAGTACTGCCCCTCCGACAGTGCAGTGCTGCCTCAGCACTGCCCCTCCGACAGTGCAGCTGTCCCGAAGTACTGACCCTCCGACATTGCGGCACTCCCTCAGTACTGCCCCTCCGACAGTGCAGCGCTCCCTCAGTACAGCCCCTCCGACAGTGCAGCGCTCCCTCAGTACTGACCCTCCGACAGTGCGGCGCTCCCTCAGTACTGCCCCTCCGACAGTGTAGCGCTCCCTCAGTACTGCCCCTCCGACAGTGCAGCGCTCCCTCAGTACTGCCCCTCCGACAGCGCAGTGCTGCCTCAGTACTGCACCTCCGACAGTGCAGCGCTCCCTCAGTACTGCCACTCCGACAGTGCAGCGCTCCCTCAGTACTGCCCCTCCGACAGTGCAGCACTCCCTCAGTACTGCCGCTCCGACAGTGCAGCGCTCCCTCAATACTGCCCCTCCGACATTGCAGCACTCCCTCAGTACTGCCGCTCGGACAGTGCAGCACTCCCTCAGTACTGCCCCTCCGACAGTGCAGCACTCCCTCAGTACTGCCGCTCCGACAGTGCAGCACTCCCTCAGTACTCCCCCTCCGACAATGCATTGCTGCCTCAGTACTGCACCTCCGACAGTGCAGCGCTCCCTCAGTAATGCCCCTTCGACAGTGCAGCGCTCCCTCAGTACTGCCCCTCCGACAGTGCAGCACTCCCTCAGTACTGCCCCTCCGACAGTGCAGCGCTCCCTCAGTACTGCCCCTCCGACAGTGCAGTGCTGCCTCAGTACTGCCCCTCCGACAGTGCAGCGCTCCCTCAGTACTGACACTCCGACAGTGCAGCGCTCCCTCAGTACTGCCCCTCCGACAGTGCAGTGCTGCCTCAGTACTGCACCTCCGACAGTGCAGCGCCCCCTCAGTACTGCCCCTCCGACAGTGCAGCTGTCCCTAAGTACTGATCCTCCGACTTTGCGGCGCTCCCTCAGTACTGCCCCTCCGAAATTGCAGCGCTCCCTCAGTACTGCCCCTCCGACAGTGCAGCGCACCCTCAGTACTGACCCTCTGACAGTGCGGCGCTCCCTCAGTACTGCCCCTCCCACAGTGCAGCGCTCCCTCAGTACTGTCCCTCCAACAGTGCACGCACCCTCAGTACTGCACCTCCGACAGTGCAGTGCTCCCTCAGTACTGCCGCTCCGACAGTGCAGCGCTCCCTCAGTACTGCCCCTCCGACAGTGCAGCACTCCCTCAGTACTGCCGCTCCGACTGTGCAGCGCTCCCTCAGTACTGCCCCTCCGACAGTGCAGTGCTGCCTCTGTACTGCACCTCCGACAGTGCAGCACTCCCTCAGTACTGCCCCTCCGACCGTGCAGCGCTCCCTCAGCACTGCCCCTCCGACAGTGCAGCACTCCCTCAGTACTGCCCCTCTGACAGTGCAGCGCTCCCTCAGTACTGCCCCTCCGACAGTGCAGTGCTGCCTCAGTACTGCACCTCCGACAGTGCAGCGCTCCCTCAGTACTGCCCCTCCGACAGTGCAGTGCTCCCTCACTACTGCCCCTCCGACAGTGCAGCGCTCCCTCAGTAGTGCCCCTCCGACAGTGCAGTGCTGCCTCAGTACTGCCCCTCCGACAGTGCAGCTGTCCCTAAGTACTGACCCTCCGACATTGCGGCGCTCCCTCAGTACTGCCCCTCCGACAGTGCAACGCTCCCTCAGTACTGCCCCTCCGACAGTGCAGCGCTCCCTCAGTACTGACCCTCCGACAGTGCGGCGCTCCCTCAGTACTGCCGCTCCGACAGTGCGGCGCTCCCTCAGTACTGCCCCTCCGACAGTGCAGCGCTCCCTCAGCACTGCCCCTCCGACAGTGCAGTGCTGCCTCAGTACTGCCGCTCTGACAGTGCAGCGCTCCCTCAGTACTGCCCCTCCGACAGTACAGCACTCCCTCAGTACTGCCCCTCCGACAGTGCAGCGCTCCCTCAGTACTGCCCCTCCGACAGTGCAGTGCTGCCTCAGTACTGCACCTCCAACAGTGCAGCGCTCCCTCAGTACTGCCCCTCCGACAGTGCAGCGCTCCCTCAGTACTGCCCCTCCAACAGTGCAGTGCTGCCTCAGTACTGCACCTCCGACAGCGCAGCGCTCCCTCAGTACTGCCCCTCCGACAGTGCAGCGCTCCCTCAGTACTGCCCCTCCGACAGTGCAGTGCTGCCTCAGTACTGCACTTTCGACAGTGCAGCTCTCCCTCAGTACTGACCATCCGACAGTACGGCGCTTCCTCAGTACTGCCCCTCTGACAGTGCAGCGCTCCCTCAGTACTGCCCCCCGACAGTGCAGCGCTCCCTCAGTACTGACCCTCCGACAGTGCGGCACTCCCTCAGTACTGCCCCTCCAACAGTGCAGCGCTCCCTCAGCACTGCCCCTCCGACAGTGCAGTGCTGCCTCAGCACTGCCCCTCCGACAGTGCAGCGCTCCATCAGTACTGCCCCTCTGACAGTGCAGTGCTGCCTCAGTACTGCCCCTCCGACAGTGCAGCGCTCCCTCAGTACTGCCCCTCCGACAGTGCAGTGCTGCCTCAGTACTGCCCCTCCGAAAGTGCAGCGCTCCCTCAGTACTGACCCTCCGACAGTGCAGCGCTCCCTAAGTACTGCCCCTCCGACAGTGCAGTGCTGCCTCAGTACTGCACATCCGACAGTGCAGCGCTCCCACAGTACTGCCCCTGCGACAGTGCAGCGCTCCCTCAGTACTGCCCCTCCGACAGTGCAGTGCTGCCTCAGTACTGCCCCTCCGACAGTGCAGCTGTCCCTAAGTACTGACCCTCTGACATTGCGGCGCTCCCTCAGTACTGCCCCTCCGACAGTGCAGCGCTCCCTCAGTACTGCCCCTCCGACAGTGCAGCGCTCCCTCAGTACTGAACCTCCGACAGTGCGGCGGTCCCTCAGTACTGCCCCTCCGACAGTGCGGCGCTCCCTCAGTACTGCCCCTCCGACAGTGCAGCGCTCCCTCAGTACTGTCCCTCCGACAGTGCAGCACTCCCTCAGTACTGCACTCCGACAGTGCAGCACTCCCTCAGTACTGCCCCTCCGGCAGTGCGGCACTCCCTCAGTACTGCCCCACCGACAGTGCAGCACTCCATCAGTAATGCCCCTCCGACAGTGCAGCACTCCCTCAGTACTGCCGCTCCGACAGTGCAGCTCTCCCTCACTACTGACCCTCCGACAGTGCAGCGCTCCCTCAGTACTGCCCCTACGACAGTGCAGCGCTCCCTCAGTACTGCCCCTCCAACAGTGCAGTGCTGCCTCAGTACTGCACCTCCGACTGTGCAGCGCTCCCTCAGTACTGCCCCTCCGACAGTGCAGCGCTCCCTCAGTACTGACCCTCTGACAGTGCGGCGCTCCCTCAGTAATGCCCCTCCAACAGTGCAGCGCACCCTCAGTACTGCCCCTCCGACAGTGCAGGGCTCCCTCAGTACTGCCCCTCCGACAGTGCAGCACTCCCTCAGTACTGCCCCTCCGACAGTGCAGTGCTGCCTCAGCACTGCCCCTCCGACAGTGCAGCGCTCCCTCAGTACTGCCCCTCCGACAGTGCTGCGCTCCCTCAGTACTGCCCCTCCGACAGTGCAGCACTCCCTCAGTACTGCCCCTCCGACAGTGCAGTGCTGCCTCAGTACAGCCCCTCCGACAGTGCAGCGCTCCCACAGTACTGACCCTCCGACAGTGCAGCGCTCCCTCAGTACTGCCCCTCCGACAGTGCAGTGCTGCCTCAGTACTGCACCTCCGACAGTGCAGCGCCCCCTCAGTACTGCCCCTCCGACAGTGCAGCTGTCCCTAAGTACTGACCCTCCGACTTTGCGGTGCTCCCTCAGTACTGCCCCTCCGAAATTGCAGCGCTCCCTCAGTACTGCCCCTCCGACAGTGCAGCGCTCCCTCAGTACTGACCCTCCGACAGTGCGGCGCTCCCTCAGTACTGCCCCTCCCACAGTGCAGCGCTCCCTCAGTACTGTCCCTCCGACAGTGCAGCGCACCCTCAGTACTGCACCTCCGACAGTGCAGTGCTCCCTCAGTCCTGTCGCTCCGACAGTGCAGCGCTCCCTCAGTACTGCCCCTCCGACAGTGCAGCACTCCCTCAGTACTGCCGCTCCGACTGTGCAGCGCTCCCTCAGTACTGCCCCTCCGACAGTGCAGTGCTGCCTCAGTACTGCACCTCCGACAGTGCAGCGCTCCCTCAGTACTGTCCCTCCGACCGTGCAGCGCTCCCTCAGCACTGCCCCTCCGACAGTGCAGCACTCCCTCAGTACTGCCCCTCTGACAGTGCAGCGCTCCCTCAGTACTGCCCTTCCGACAGTGCAGTGCTGCCTCAGTACTGCACCTCCGACAGTGCAGCGCTCCCTCAGTACTGCCCCTCCGACAGTGCAGCGCTCCCTCACTACTGCCCCTCCGACAGTGCAGCGCTCCCTCAGTTGTGCCCCTCCGACAGTGCAGTGCTGCCTCAGTACTGCCCCTCCGACAGTGCAGCTGTCCCTAAGTACTGACCCTCCGACATTGCGGCGCTCCCTCAGTACTGCCCCTCCGACAGTGCAGCGCTCCCTCAGTACTGCCCCTCCGACAGTGCAGCGCTCCCTCAGTACTGACCCTCCGACAGTGCGGCGCTCCCTCAGTACTGCCCCTCCGACAGTGCGGCGCTCCCTCAGTACTGCCCCTCCGACAGTGCAGTGCTGCCTCAGTACTGCACCTCCAACAGTGCAGCGCTCCCTCAGTACTGCCCCTCCGAATGTGCAGCGCTCCCTCAGTACTTCCCCTCCGACAGTGCAGCACTCCCTCAGTACTGCCCCTCCGACAGTGCAGCGCTCCCTCAGTCCTGCCCCACCGACAGTGCGGCGCTCCCTCAGTACTGCCCCTCCGACAGTGCAGCGCTCTATCAGTGCTGCCCCTCCGACAGTGCGGCTCCCCCTCAGTGCTGCCCCTCCAACAGTGCGGTGCTCCCTCAGTACTGCCCCTCCAACAGTGCCGCACTCCCTCAGTACTGCCCCTCCGACAGTGCAGCGCTCCCTCAGTACTGCCCCTCTGACAGTGCAGCGCTCCCTCAGAACTGCCCCTCCGACAGTGCAGCGCTCCCTCAGTACTGCCCCTCCGACAGTGCGGCGCTCCCTCAGTACTGCCCCTCCGACAGTGCGGCGCTCCCTCAGTACTGCCCCTCCGACAGTGCCGCACTCCCTCAGTACTGCCCCTCCCACATTGCAGCGCTCCCTCAGTACTGCCCCTCCGACAGTGCAGCGCTCCCTCACTACTGCCCCTCCGACAGTGCAGCGCTCCCTAAGTACTGCCCCTCCGACAGTGCAGTGCTGCCTCAGTACTGCCCCTCCGACAGTGCAGCTGTCCCGAAGTACTGACCCTCCGACATTGCGGCACTCCCTCAGTACTGCCCCTCCGACAGTGCAGCGCTCCCTCAGTACAGCCCCTCCGACAGTGCAGCGCTCCCTCAGTACTGACCCTCCGACAGTGCGGCGCTCCCTCAGTACTGCCCCTCCGACAGTGTAGCGCTCCCTCAGTACTGCCCCTCCGACAGTGCAGCGCTCCCTCAGTACTGCCCCTCCGACAGCGCAGTGCTGCCTCAGTACTGCACCGCCGACAGTGCAGCGCTCCCTCAGTACTGCCACTCCGACAGTGCAGCACTCCCTCAGTACTGCCCCTCCGACAGTGCAGCACTCCCTCAGTACTGCCGCTCCGACAGTGCAGCGCTCCCTCAATACTGCCCCTCCGACATTGCAGCACTCCCTCAGTACTGCCGCTCGGACAGTGCAGCGCTCCCTCAGTACTGCCCCTCCGACAGTGCAGCACTCCCTCAGTACTGCCGCTCCGACAGTGCAGCACTCCCTCAGTACTCCCCCTCCGACAATGCATTGCTGCCTCAGTACTGCACCTCCGACAGTGCAGCGCTCCCTCAGTAATGCCCCTCCGACAGTGCAGCGCTCCCTCAGTACTGCCCCTCCGACAGTGCAGCACTCCCTCAGTACTGCCCCTCCGACAGTGCAGCGCTCCCTCAGTACTGCCCCTCCGACAGTGCAGTGCTGCCTCAGTACTGCCCCTCCGACAGTGCAGCGCTCCCTCAGTACTGACCCTCCGACAGTGCAGCACTCCCTCAGTACTGCCCCTCCGACAGTGCAGTGCTGCCTCAGTACTGCACCTCCGACAGTGCAGCGCCCCCTCAGTACTGCCCCTCCGACAGTGCAGCTGTCCCTAAGTACTGATCCTCCGACTTTGCGGCGCTCCCTCAGTACTGCCCCTCCGAAATTGCAGCGCTCCCTCAGTACTGCCCCTCCGACAGTGCAGCGCTCCCTCAGTACTGACCCTCTGACAGTGCGGCGCTCCCTCAGTACTGCCCCTCCCACAGTGCAGCGCTCCCTCAGTACTGTCCCTCCGACAGTGCACGCACCCTCAGTACTGCACCTCCGACAGTGCAGTGCTCCCTCAGTACTGCCGCTCCGACAGTGCAGCGCTCCCTCAGTACTGCCCCTCCGACAGTGCAGCACTCCCTCAGTACTGCCGCTCCGACTGTGCAGCGCTCCCTCAGTACTGCCCCTCCGACAGTGCAGTGCTGCCTCTGTACTGCACCTCCGACAGTGCAGCACTCCCTCAGTACTGCCCCTCCGACCGTGCAGCGCTCCCTCAGCACTGCCCCTCCGACAGTGCAGCACTCCCTCAGTACTGCCCCTCTGACAGTGCAGCGCTCCCTCAGTACTGCCCCTCCGACAGTGCAGTGCTGCCTCAGTACTGCACCTCCGACAGTGCAGCGCTCCCTCAGTACTGCCCCTCCGACAGTGCAGTGCTCCCTCACTACTGCCCCTCCGACAGTGCAGCGCTCCCTCAGTAGTGCCCCTCCGACAGTGCAGTGCTGCCTCAGTACTGCCCCTCCGACAGTGCAGCTGTCCCTAAGTACTGACCCTCCGACATTGCGGCGCTCCCTCAGTACTGCCCCTCCGACAGTGCAACGCTCCCTCAGTACTGCCCCTCCGACAGTGCAGCGCTCCCTCAGTACTGACCCTCCGACAGTGCGGCGCTCCCTCAGTACTGCCGCTCCGACAGTGCGGCGCTCCCTCAGTACTGCCCCTCCGACAGTGCAGCGCTCCCTCAGCACTGCCCCTCCGACAGTGCAGTGCTGCCTCAGTACTGCCGCTCTGACAGTGCAGCGCTCCCTCAGTACTGCCCCTCCGACAGTACAGCACTCCCTCAGTACTGCCCCTCCGACAGTGCAGCGCTCCCTCAGTACTGCTCCTCCGACAGTGCAGTGCTGCCTCAGTACTGCACCTCCAACAGTGCAGCGCTCCCTCAGTACTGCCCCTCCGACAGTGCAGCACTCCCTCAGTACTGCCCCTCCGACAGTGCAGCACTCCCTCAGTACTGCCCCTCCGACAGTGCAGCGCTCCCTCAGTACTCCCCCTCCGACAGTGCATTGCTGCCTCAGTACTGCACCTCCGACAGTGCAGCGCTCCCTCAGTAATGCCCCTCCGACGGTGCAGCGCTCCCTCAGTACTGCCCCTCCGACAGTGCAGCACTCCCTCAGTACTGCCCCTCCGACAGTGCAGCGCTCCCTCAGTCCTGCCCCACCGACAGTGCAGCGCTCCCTCAGTACTGCCCCTCCGACAGTGCAGCGCTCCCTCAGTACTGCCCCTCCGACAGTGCGGCGCTCCCTCAGTACTGACCATCCGACAGTACGGCGCTTCCTCAGTACTGCCCCTCTGACAGTGCAGCGCTCCCTCAGTACTGCCCCCCGACAGTGCAGCGCTCCCTCAGTACTGACCCTCCGACAGTGCGGCACTCCCTCAGTACTGCCCCTCCAACAGTGCAGCGCTCCCTCAGCACTGCCCCTCCGACAGTGCAGTGCTGCCTCAGCACTGCCCCTCCGACAGTGCAGCGCTCCATCAGTACTGCCCCTCTGACAGTGCAGTGCTGCCTCAGTACTGCCCCTCCGACAGTGCAGCGCTCCCTCAGTACTGCCCCTCCGACAGTGCAGTGCTGCCTCAGTACTGCCCCTCCGAAAGTGCAGCGCTCCCTCAGTACTGACCCTCCGACAGTGCAGCGCTCCCTAAGTACTGCCCCTCCGACAGTGCAGTGCTGCCTCAGTACTGCACATCCGACAGTGCAGCGCTCCCACAGTACTGCCCCTCCGACAGTGCAGCGCTCCCTCAGTACTGCCCCTCCGACAGTGCAGTGCTGCCTCAGTACTGCCCCTCCGACAGTGCAGCTGTCCCTAAGTACTGACCCTCTGACATTGCGGCGCTCCCTCAGTACTGCCCCTCCGACAGTGCAGCGCTCCCTCAGTACTGCCCCTCCGACAGTGCAGCGCTCCCTCAGTACTGAACCTCCGACAGTGCGGCGCTCCCTCAGTACTGCCCCTCCGACAGTGCGGCGCTCCCTCAGTACTGCCCCTCCGACAGTGCAGCGCTCCCTCAGTACTGTCCCTCCGACAGTGCAGCACTCCCTCAGTACTGCACTCCGACAGTGCAGCACTCCCTCAGTACTGCCCCTCCGGCAGTGCGGCACTCCCTCAGTACTGCCCCACCGACAGTGCAGCACTCCATCAGTAATGCCCCTCCGACAGTGCAGCACTCCCTCAGTACTGCCGCTCCGACAGTGCAGCTCTCCCTCACTACTGACCCTCCGACAGTGCAGCGCTCCCTCAGTACTGCCCCTACGACAGTGCAGCGCTCCCTCAGTACTGCCCCTCCAACAGTGCAGTGCTGCCTCAGTACTGCACCTCCGACTGTGCAGCGCTCCCTCAGTACTGCCCCTCCGACAGTGCAGCGCTCCCTCAGTACTGACCCTCTGACAGTGCGGCGCTCCCTCAGTAATGCCCCTCCAACAGTGCAGCGCACCCTCAGTACTGCCCCTCCGACAGTGCAGGGCTCCCTCAGTACTGCCCCTCCGACAGTGCAGCACTCCCTCAGTACTGCCCCTCCGACAGTGCAGTGCTGCCTCAGCACTGCCCCTCCGACAGTGCAGCGCTCCCTCAGTACTGCCCCTCCGACAGTGCTGCGCTCCCTCAGTACTGCCCCTCCGACAGTGCAGCACTCCCTCAGTACTGCCCCTCCGACAGTGCAGTGCTGCCTCAGCACTGCCCCTCCGACAGTGCAGCGCTCCCTCAGTACTGCCCCTCGGACAGTGCAGTGCTGCCTCAGTACTGCCCCTCCGACAGTGCAGCGCTCCCGCAGTACTGCCCCTCCGACAGTGCAGTGCTGCCTCAGTACAGCCCCTCCGACAGTGCAGCGCTCCCACAGTACTGACCCTCCGACAGTGCAGCGCTCCCTCAGTACTGCCCCTCCGACAGTGCAGTGCTGCCTCAGTACTGCACCTCCGACAGTGCAGCGCCCCCTCAGTACTGCCCCTCCGACAGTGCAGCTGTCCCTAAGTACTGACCCTCCGACTTTGCGGTGCTCCCTCAGTACTGCCCCTCCGAAATTGCAGCGCTCCCTCAGTACTGCCCCTCCGACAGTGCAGCGCTCCCTCAGTACTGACCCTCCGACAGTGCGGCGCTCCCTCAGTACTGCCCCTCCCACAGTGCAGCGCTCCCTCAGTACTGTCCCTCCGACAGTGCAGCGCACCCTCAGTACTGCACCTCCGACAGTGCAGTGCTCCCTCAGTCCTGTCGCTCCGACAGTGCAGCGCTCCCTCAGTACTGCCCCTCCGACAGTGCAGCACTCCCTCAGTACTGCCGCTCCGACTGTGCAGCGCTCCCTCAGTACTGCCCCTCCGACAGTGCAGTGCTGCCTCAGTACTGCACCTCCGACAGTGCAGCGCTCCCTCAGTACTGTCCCTCCGACCGTGCAGCGCTCCCTCAGCACTGCCCCTCCGACAGTGCAGCACTCCCTCAGTACTGCCCCTCTGACAGTGCAGCGCTCCCTCAGTACTGCCCTTCCGACAGTGCAGTGCTGCCTCAGTACTGCACCTCCGACAGTGCAGCGCTCCCTCAGTACTGCCCCTCCGACAGTGCAGCGCTCCCTCACTACTGCCCCTCCGACAGTGCAGCGCTCCCTCAGTTGTGCCCCTCCGACAGTGCAGTGCTGCCTCAGTACTGCCCCTCCGACAGTGCAGCTGTCCCTAAGTACTGACCCTCCGACATTGCGGCGCTCCCTCAGTACTGCCCCTCCGACAGTGCAGCGCTCCCTCAGTACTGCCCCTCCGACAGTGCAGCGCTCCCTCAGTACTGACCCTCCGACAGTGCGGCGCTCCCTCAGTACTGCCCCTCCGACAGTGCGGCGCTCCCTCAGTACTGCCCCTCCGACAGTGCAGTGCTGCCTCAGTACTGCACCTCCAACAGTGCAGCGCTCCCTCAGTACTGCCCCTCCGACAGTGCAGCGCTCCCTCAGTACTTCCCCTCCGACAGTGCAGCACTCCCTCAGTACTGCCCCTCCGACAGTGCAGCGCTCCCTCAGTCCTGCCCCACCGACAGTGCGGCGCTCCCTCAGTACTGCCCCTCCGACAGTGCAGCGCTCTATCAGTGCTGCCCCTCCGACAGTGCGGCTCCCCCTCAGTGCTGCCCTTCCAACAGTGCGGTGCTCCCTCAGTACTGCCCCTCCAACAGTGCCGCACTCCCTCAGTACTGCCCCTCCGACAGTGCAGCGCTCCCTCAGTACTGCCCCTCTGACAGTGCAGCGCTCCCTCAGAACTGCCCCTCCGACAGTGCAGCGCTCCCTCAGTACTGCCCCTCCGACAGTGCGGCGCTCCCTCAGTACTGCCCCTCCGACAGTGCGGCGCTCCCTCAGTACTGCCCCTCCGACAGTGCCGCACTCCCTCAGTACTGCCCCTCCCACATTGCAGCGCTCCCTCAGTACTGCCCCTCCGACAGTGCAGCGCTCCCTCACTACTGCCCCTCCGACAGTGCAGCGCTCCCTAAGTACTGCCCCTCCGACAGTGCAGTGCTGCCTCAGTACTGCCCCTCCGACAGTGCAGCTGTCCCGAAGTACTGACCCTCCGACATTGCGGCACTCCCTCAGTACTGCCCCTCCGACAGTGCAGCGCTCCCTCAGTACAGCCCCTCCGACAGTGCAGCGCTCCCTCAGTACTGACCCTCCGACAGTGCGGCGCTCCCTCAGTACTGCCCCTCCGACAGTGTAGCGCTCCCTCAGTACTGCCCCTCCGACAGTGCAGCGCTCCCTCAGTACTGCCCCTCCGACAGCGCAGTGCTGCCTCAGTACTGCACCGCCGACAGTGCAGCGCTCCCTCAGTACTGCCACTCCGACAGTGCAGCACTCCCTCAGTACTGCCCCTCCGACAGTGCAGCACTCCCTCAGTACTGCCGCTCCGACAGTGCAGCGCTCCCTCAATACTGCCCCTCCGACATTGCAGCACTCCCTCAGTACTGCCGCTCGGACAGTGCAGCGCTCCCTCAGTACTGCCCCTCCGACAGTGCAGCACTCCCTCAGTACTGCCGCTCCGACAGTGCAGCACTCCCTCAGTACTCCCCCTCCGACAATGCATTGCTGCCTCAGTACTGCACCTCCGACAGTGCAGCGCTCCCTCAGTAATGCCCCTCCGACAGTGCAGCGCTCCCTCAGTACTGCCCCTCCGACAGTGCAGCACTCCCTCAGTACTGCCCCTCCGACAGTGCAGCGCTCCCTCAGTACTGCCCCTCCGACAGTGCAGTGCTGCCTCAGTACTGCCCCTCCGACAGTGCAGCGCTCCCTCAGTACTGACCCTCCGACAGTGCAGCGCTCCCTCAGTACTGCCCCTCCGACAGTGCAGTGCTGCCTCAGTACTGCACCTCCGACAGTGCAGCGCCCCCTCAGTACTGCCCCTCCGACAGTGCAGCTGTCCCTAAGTACTGATCCTCCGACTTTGCGGCGCTCCCTCAGTACTGCCCCTCCGAAATTGCAGCGCTCCCTCAGTACTGCCCCTCCGACAGTGCAGCGCTCCCTCAGTACTGACCCTCTGACAGTGCGGCGCTCCCTCAGTACTGCCCCTCCCACAGTGCAGCGCTCCCTCAGTACTGTCCCTCCGACAGTGCACGCACCCTCAGTACTGCACCTCCGACAGTGCAGTGCTCCCTCAGTACTGCCGCTCCGACAGTGCAGCGCTCCCTCAGTACTGCCCCTCCGACAGTGCAGCACTCCCTCAGTACTGCCGCTCCGACTGTGCAGCGCTCCCTCAGTACTGCCCCTCCGACAGTGCAGTGCTGCCTCTGTACTGCACCTCCGACAGTGCAGCACTCCCTCAGTACTGCCCCTCCGACCGTGCAGCGCTCCCTCAGCACTGCCCCTCCGACAGTGCAGCACTCCCTCAGTACTGCCCCTCTGACAGTGCAGCGCTCCCTCAGTACTGCCCCTCCGACAGTGCAGTGCTGCCTCAGTACTGCACCTCCGACAGTGCAGCGCTCCCTCAGTACTGCCCCTCCGACAGTGCAGTGCTCCCTCACTACTGCCCCTCCGACAGTGCAGCGCTCCCTCAGTAGTGCCCCTCCGACAGTGCAGTGCTGCCTCAGTACTGCCCCTCCGACAGTGCAGCTGTCCCTAAGTACTGACCCTCCGACATTGCGGCGCTCCCTCAGTACTGCCCCTCCGACAGTGCAACGCTCCCTCAGTACTGCCCCTCCGACAGTGCAGCGCTCCCTCAGTACTGACCCTCCGACAGTGCGGCGCTCCCTCAGTACTGCCGCTCCGACAGTGCGGCGCTCCCTCAGTACTGCCCCTCCGACAGTGCAGCGCTCCCTCAGCACTGCCCCTCCGACAGTGCAGTGCTGCCTCAGTACTGCCGCTCTGACAGTGCAGCGCTCCCTCAGTACTGCCCCTCCGACAGTACAGCACTCCCTCAGTACTGCCCCTCCGACAGTGCAGCGCTCCCTCAGTACTGCCCCTCCGACAGTGCAGTGCTGCCTCAGTACTGCACCTCCAACAGTGCAGCGCTCCCTCAGTACTGCCCCTCCGACAGTGCAGCACTCCCTCAGTACTGCCCCTCCGACAGTGCAGCACTCCCTCAGTACTGCCCCTCCGACAGTGCAGCGCTCCCTCAGTACTCCCCCTCCGACAGTGCATTGCTGCCTCAGTACTGCACCTCCGACAGTGCAGCGCTCCCTCAGTAATGCCCCTCCGACGGTGCAGCGCTCCCTCAGTACTGCCCCTCCGACAGTGCAGCACTCCCTCAGTACTGCCCCTCCGACAGTGCAGCGCTCCCTCAGTCCTGCCCCACCGACAGTGCAGCGCTCCCTCAGTACTGCCCCTCCGACAGTGCAGCGCTCCCTCAGTACTGCCCCTCCGACAGTGCGGCGCTCCCTCAGTACTGCCCCTCCGACAGTGCAGCGCTCTATCACTACTGCCCCTCCGACAGTGTGGCTCCCCCTCAGTGCTGCCCCTCCAACAGTGCGGTGCTCCCTCAGTACTGCCCCTCCAACAGTGCCGCACTCCCTCAGTACTGCCCCTCCGACAGTGCAGCGCTCCCTCAGTACTGCCCCTCCGACAGTGCAGCGCTCCCTCAGTACTGCCCCTCCGACAGTGCAGCGCTCCCTCAGTACTGCCCCTCCGACAGTGCGGCGCTCCCTCAGTACTGCCCCTTCGACAGTGCGGCGCTCCCTCAGTACTGCCCATCCGACAGTGCCGCACTCCCTCAGTACTGCCCCTCCCACAGTGCAGCACTCCCTCAGTACTGCCCCTCCGACAGTGCAGCGCTCCCTCACTACAGCCCCTCCGACAGTGCAGCGCTCCCTCAGTACTGCCCCTCCGACAGTGCAGTGCTGCCTCAGTACTGCCCCTCCGACAGTGCAGCTGTCCCTAAGTACTGACCCTCCGACATTGCGGCACTCCCTCAGTACTGCCCCTCCGACAGTGCAGCGCTCCCTCAGTACTGCCCCTCCGACAGTGCAGCGCTCCCTCAGTACTGACCCTCCGACAGTGCGGCGCTCCCTCAGTACTGCCGCTCCGACTGTGCAGCGCTCCCTCAGTACTGCCCCTCCGACAGTGCAGTGCTGCCTCAGTACTGCACCTCCGACAGTGCAGTGCTGCCTCAGTACTGCACCTCCGACAGTGCAGCGCTCCCTCAGTACTGCCCCTCCGACCGTGCAGCGCTCCCTCAGCACTGCCCCTCCGACAGTGCAGCACTCCCTCAGTACTGCCCCTCTGACAGTGCAGCGCTCCCTCAGTACTGCCCCTCCGACAGTGCAGTGCTGCCTCAGTACTGCACCTCCGACAGTGCAGCGCTCCCTCAGTACTGCCCCTCCGACAGTGCAGCACTCCCTCACTACTGCCCCTCCGACAGTGCAGCGCTCCCTCAGTAGTGCCCCTCCGACAGTGCAGTGCTGCCTCAGTACTGCCCCTCCGACAGTGCAGCTGTCCCCAAGTACTGACCCTCCGACATTGCGGCGATCCCTCAGTACTGCCCCTCCAACAGTGCAGCGCTCCCTCAGTACTGCCCCTCCGACAGTGCAGCGCTCCCTCAGTACTGACCCTCCGACAGTGCGGCGCTCCCTCAGTACTGCCCCTCCGACAGTGCGGCGCTCCCTCAGTACTGCCCCTCCGACAGTGCAGTGCTGCCTCAGTACTGCACCTCCAACAGTGCAGCGCTCCCTCAGTACTGCCCCTCCGACAGTGCAGCGCTCCCTCAGTACTGCCCTTCTGACAGTGCAGCACTCCCTCAGTACTGCCCCTCCGACAGTGCAGCGCTCCCTCAGTACTCCCCCTCCGACAGTGCATTGCTGCCTCAGTACTGCACCTCCGACAGTGAAGCGCTCCCTCAGTAATGCCCCAACCGACAGTGCAGCGCTCCCTCAGTACTGCCCCTCCGACAGTGCAGCACTCCATCAGTACTGCCCCTCCGACAGTGCAGCGCTCCCTCAGTCCTGCCCCACCGACAGTGCAGCGCTCCCTCAGTACTGCCCTCCGACAGTGCAGCGCTCCCTCAGTACTGCCCCTCCGACAGTGCGGCGCTCCCTCAGTACTGCCCCTCCGACAGTGCAGCGCTCTATCAGTACTGCCCCTCCGACAGTGCGGCTCCCCCTCAGTGCTGCCCCTCCAACAGTGCGGTGCTCCCTCAGTACTGCCCCTCCAACAGTGCCGCACTCCCTCAGTACTGCCGCTCCGACAGTGCAGCTCTCCCTCACTACTGACCCTCCGACAGTGCAGCGCTCCCTCAGTACTGCCCCTACGACAGTGCAGCGCTCCCTCAGTACTGCCCCTCCAACAGTGCAGTGCTGCCTCAGTACTGCACCTCCGACTGTGCAGTGCTCCCTCAGTACTGCCCCTCCGACAGTGCAGCGCTCCCTCAGTACTGCCCCTCCGACAGTGCAGTGCTGCCTCAGTACTGCCCCTCCGACAGTGCAGCGCTCCCTCAGTACTGACCCTCTGACAGTGCGGCGCTCCCTCAGTAATGCCCCTCCAACAGTGCAGCGCACCCTCAGTACTGCCCCTCCGACAGTGCAGTGCTGCCTCAGTACTGCACCTCCGACAGTGCAGCGCCCCCTCAGTACTGCCCCTCCGACAGTGCAGCTGTCCCTAAGTACTGATCCTCCGACTTTGCGGCGCTCCCTCAGTACTGCCCCTCCGAAATTGCAGCGCTCCCTCAGTACTGCCCCTCCGACAGTGCAGCGCTCCCTCAGTACTGACCCTCTGACAGTGCGGCGCTCCCTCAGTACTGCCCCTCCCACAGTGCAGCGCTCCCTCAGTACTGTCCCTCCGACAGTGCACGCACCCTCAGTACTGCACCTCCGACAGTGCAGTGCTCCCTCAGTACTGCCGCTCCGACAGTGCAGCGCTCCCTCAGTACTGCCCCTCCGACAGTGCAGCACTCCCTCAGTACTGCCGCTCCGACTGTGCAGCGCTCCCTCAGTACTGCCCCTCCGACAGTGCAGTGCTGCCTCTGTACTGCACCTCCGACAGTGAAGCACTCCCTCAGTACTGCCCCTCCGACCGTGCAGCGCTCCCTCAGCACTGCCCCTCCGACAGTGCAGCACTCCCTCAGTACTGCCCCTCTGACAGTGCAGCGCTCCCTCAGTACTGCCCCTCCGACAGTGCAGTGCTGCCTCAGTACTGCACCTCCGACAGTGCAGCGCTCCCTCAGTACTGCCCCTCCGACAGTGCAGTGCTCCCTCACTACTGCCCCTCCGACAGTGCAGCGCTCCCTCAGTAGTGCCCCTCCGACAGTGCAGTGCTGCCTCAGTACTGCCCCTCCGACAGTGCAGCTGTCCCTAAGTACTGACCCTCCGACATTGCGGCGCTCCCTCAGTACTGCCCCTCCGACAGTGCAACGCTCCCTCAGTACTGCCCCTCCGACAGTGCAGCGCTCCCTCAGTACTGACCCTCCGACAGTGCGGCGCTCCCTCAGTACTGCCGCTCCGACAGTGCGGCGCTCCCTCAGTACTGCCCCTCCGACAGTGCAGCGCTCCCTCAGCACTGCCCCTCCGACAGTGCAGTGCTGCCTCAGTACTGCCGCTCTGACAGTGCAGCGCTCCCTCAGTACTGCCCCTCCGACAGTACAGCACTCCCTCAGTACTGCCCCTCCGACAGTGCAGCGCTCCCTCAGTACTGCCCCTCCGACAGTGCAGTGCTGCCTCAGTACTGCACCTCCAACAGTGCAGCGCTCCCTCAGTACTGCCCCTCCGACAGTGCAGCACTCCCTCAGTACTGCCCCTCCGACAGTGCAGCGCTCCCTCAGTACTGCCCCTCCGACAGTGCAGTGCTGCCTCAGTACTGCCCCTCCGACAGTGCAGCGCTCCCTCAGTACTGACCCTCCGACAGTGCAGCGCTCCCTCAGTACTGCCCCTCCGACAGTGCAGTGCTGCCTCAGTACTGCACCTCCGACAGTGCAGCGCCCCCTCAGTACTGCCCCTCCGACAGTGCAGCTGTCCCTAAGTACTGATCCTCCGACTTTGCGGCGCTCCCTCAGTACTGCCCCTCCGAAATTGCAGCGCTCCCTCAGTACTGCCCCTCCGACAGTGCAGCGCTCCCTCAGTACTGACCCTCTGACAGTGCGGCGCTCCCTCAGTACTGCCCCTCCCACAGTGCAGCGCTCCCTCAGTACTGTCCCTCCGACAGTGCACGCACCCTCAGTACTGCACCTCCGACAGTGCAGTGCTCCCTCAGTACTGCCGCTCCGACAGTGCAGCGCTCCCTCAGTACTGCCCCTCCGACAGTGCAGCACTCCCTCAGTACTGCCGCTCCGACTGTGCAGCGCTCCCTCAGTACTGCCCCTCCGACAGTGCAGTGCTGCCTCTGTACTGCACCTCCGACAGTGCAGCACTCCCTCAGTACTGCCCCTCCGACCGTGCAGCGCTCCCTCAGCACTGCCCCTCCGACAGTGCAGCACTCCCTCAGTACTGCCCCTCTGACAGTGCAGCGCTCCCTCAGTACTGCCCCTCGGACAGTGCAGTGCTGCCTCAGTACTGCCCCTCCGACAGTGCAGCGCTCCCGCAGTACTGCCCCTCCGACAGTGCAGTGCTGCCTCAGTACAGCCCCTCCGACAGTGCAGCGCTCCCACAGTACTGACCCTCCGACAGTGCAGCGCTCCCTCAGTACTGCCCCTCCGACAGTGCAGTGCTGCCTCAGTACTGCACCTCCGACAGTGCAGCGCCCCCTCAGTACTGCCCCTCCGACAGTGCAGCTGTCCCTAAGTACTGACCCTCCGACTTTGCGGTGCTCCCTCAGTACTGCCCCTCCGAAATTGCAGCGCTCCCTCAGTACTGCCCCTCCGACAGTGCAGCGCTCCCTCAGTACTGACCCTCCGACAGTGCGGCGCTCCCTCAGTACTGCCCCTCCCACAGTGCAGCGCTCCCTCAGTACTGTCCCTCCGACAGTGCAGCGCACCCTCAGTACTGCACCTCCGACAGTGCAGTGCTCCCTCAGTCCTGCCGCTCCGACAGTGCAGCGCTCCCTCAGTACTGCCCCTCCGACAGTGCAGCACTCCCTCAGTACTGCCGCTCCAACTGTGCAGCGCTCCCTCAGTACTGCCCCTCCGACAGTGCAGCACTCCCTCAGTACTGCCCCTCTGACAGTGCAGCGCTCCCTCAGTACTGCCCTTCCGACAGTGCAGTGCTGCCTCAGTACTGCACCTCCGACAGTGCAGCGCTCCCTCAGTACTGCCCCTCCGACAGTGCAGCGCTCCCTCACTACTGCCCCTCCGACAGTGCAGCGCTCCCTCAGTTGTGCCCCTCCGACAGTGCAGTGCTGCCTCAGTACTGCCCCTCCGACAGTGCAGCTGTCCCTAAGTACTGACCCTCCGACATTGCGGCGCTCCCTCAGTACTGCCCCTCCGACAGTGCAGCGCTCCCTCAGTACTGACCCTCCGACAGTGCGGCGCTCCCTCAGTACTGCCCCTCCGACAGTGCGGCGCTCCCTCAGTACTGCCCCTCCGACAGTGCAGTGCTGCCTCAGTACTGCACCTCCAACAGTGCAGCGCTCCCTCAGTACTGCCCCTCCGACAGTGCAGCGCTCCCTCAGTACTTCCCCTCCGACAGTGCAGCACTCCCTCAGTACTGCCCCTCCGACAGTGCAGCGCTCCCTCAGTACTCCCCCTCCGACAGTGCAGCGCTCCCTCAGTCCTGCCCCACCGACAGTGCGGCGCTCCCTCAGTACTGCCCCTCCGACAGTGCAGCGCTCTATCAGTGCTGCCCCTCCGACAGTGCGGCTCCCCCTCAGTGCTGCCCCTCCAACAGTGCGGTGCTCCCTCAGTACTGCCCCTCCAACAGTGCCGCACTCCCTCAGTACTGCCCCTCCGACAGTGCAGCGCTCCCTCAGTACTGCCCCTCCGACAGTGCAGCGCTCCCTCAGAACTGCCCCTCCGACAGTGCAGCGCTCCCTCAGTACTGCCCCTCCGACAGTGCGGCGCTCCCTCAGTACTGCCCCTCCGACAGTGCGGCGCTCCCTCAGTACTGCCCCTCCGACAGTGCCGCACTCCCTCAGTACTGCCCCTCCCACAGTGCAGCGCTCCCTCAGTACTGCCCCTCCGACAGTGCAGCGCTCCCTCACTACTGCCCCTCCGACAGTGCAGCGCTCCCTAAGTACTGCCCCTCCGACAGTGCAGTGCTGCCTCAGTACTGCCCCTCCGACAGTGCAGCTGTCCCGAAGTACTGACCCTCCGACATTGCGGCACTCCCTCAGTACTGCCCCTCCGACAGTGCAGCGCTCCCTCAGTACAGCCCCTCCGACAGTGCAGCGCTCCCTCAGTACTGACCCTCCGACAGTGCGGCGCTCCCTCAGTACTGCCCCTCCGACAGTGTAGCGCTCCCTCAGTACTGCCCCTCCGACAGTGCAGCGCTCCCTCAGTACTGCCCCTCCGACAGCGCAGTGCTGCCTCAGTACTGCACCTCCGACAGTGCAGCGCTCCCTCAGTACTGCCACTCCGACAGTGCAGCGCTCCCTCAGTACTGCCCCTCCGACAGTGCAGCACTCCCTCAGTACTGCCGCTCCGACAGTGCAGCGCTCCCTCAATACTGCCCCTCCGACATTGCAGCACTCCCTCAGTACTGCCGCTCGGACAGTGCAGCACTCCCTCAGTACTGCCCCTCCGACAGTGCAGCACTCCCTCAGTACTGCCGCTCCGACAGTGCAGCACTCCCTCAGTACTCCCCCTCCGACAATGCATTGCTGCCTCAGTACTGCACCTCCGACAGTGCAGCGCTCCCTCAGTAATGCCCCTCCGACAGTGCAGCGCTCCCTCAGTACTGCCCCTCCGACAGTGCAGCACTCCCTCAGTACTGCCCCTCCGACAGTGCAGCGCTCCCTCAGTACTGCCCCTCCGACAGTGCAGTGCTGCCTCAGTACTGCCCCTCCGACAGTGCAGCGCTCCCTCAGTACTGACACTCCGACAGTGCAGCGCTCCCTCAGTACTGCCCCTCCGACAGTGCAGTGCTGCCTCAGTACTGCACCTCCGACAGTGCAGCGCCCCCTCAGTACTGCCCCTCCGACAGTGCAGCTGTCCCTAAGTACTGATCCTCCGACTTTGCGGCGCTCCCTCAGTACTGCCACTCCGAAATTGCAGCGCTCCCTCAGTACTGCCCCTCCGACAGTGCAGCGCTCCCTCAGTACTGACCCTCTGACAGTGCGGCGCTCCCTCAGTACTGCCCCTCCCACAGTGCAGCGCTCCCTCAGTACTGTCCCTCCAACAGTGCACGCACCCTCAGTACTGCACCTCCGACAGTGCAGTGCTCCCTCAGTACTGCCGCTCCGACAGTGCAGCGCTCCCTCAGTACTGCCCCTCCGACAGTGCAGCACTCCCTCAGTACTGCCGCTCCGACTGTGCAGCGCTCCCTCAGTACTGCCCCTCCGACAGTGCAGTGCTGCCTCTGTACTGCACCTCCGACAGTGCAGCACTCCCTCAGTACTGCCCCTCCGACCGTGCAGCGCTCCCTCAGCACTGCCCCTCCGACAGTGCAGCACTCCCTCAGTACTGCCCCTCTGACAGTGCAGCGCTCCCTCAGTACTGCCCCTCCGACAGTGCAGTGCTGCCTCAGTACTGCACCTCCGACAGTGCAGCGCTCCCTCAGTACTGCCCCTCCGACAGTGCAGTGCTCCCTCACTACTGCCCCTCCGACAGTGCAGCGCTCCCTCAGTAGTGCCCCTCCGACAGTGCAGTGCTGCCTCAGTACTGCCCCTCCGACAGTGCAGCTGTCCCTAAGTACTGACCCTCCGACATTGCGGCGCTCCCTCAGTACTGCCCCTCCGACAGTGCAACGCTCCCTCAGTACTGCCCCTCCGACAGTGCAGCGCTCCCTCAGTACTGACCCTCCGACAGTGCGGCGCTCCCTCAGTACTGCCGCTCCGACAGTGCGGCGCTCCCTCAGTACTGCCCCTCCGACAGTGCAGCGCTCCCTCAGCACTGCCCCTCCGACAGTGCAGTGCTGCCTCAGTACTGCCGCTCTGACAGTGCAGCGCTCCCTCAGTACTGCCCCTCCGACAGTACAGCACTCCCTCAGTACTGCCCCTCCGACAGTGCAGCGCTCCCTCAGTACTGCCCCTCCGACAGTGCAGTGCTGCCTCAGTACTGCACCTCCAACAGTGCAGCGCTCCCTCAGTACTGCCCCTCCGACAGTGCAGCGCTCCCTCAGTACTGCCCCTCCAACAGTGCAGTGCTGCCTCAGTACTGCACCTCCGACAGCGCAGCGCTCCCTCAGTACTGCCCCTCCGACAGTGCAGCGCTCCCTCAGTACTGCCCCTCCGACAGTGCAGTGCTGCCTCAGTACTGCACTTTCGACAGTGCAGCTCTCCCTCAGTACTGACCATCCGACAGTACGGCGCTTCCTCAGTACTGCCCCTCTGACAGTGCAGCGCTCCCTCAGTACTGCCCCCCGACAGTGCAGCGCTCCCTCAGTACTGACCCTCCGACAGTGCGGCACTCCCTCAGTACTGCCCCTCCAACAGTGCAGCGCTCCCTCAGCACTGCCCCTCCGACAGTGCAGTGCTGCCTCAGCACTGCCCCTCCGACAGTGCAGCGCTCCATCAGTACTGCCCCTCTGACAGTGCAGTGCTGCCTCAGTACTGCCCCTCCGACAGTGCAGCGCTCCCTCAGTACTGCCCCTCCGACAGTGCAGTGCTGCCTCAGTACTGCCCCTCCGAAAGTGCAGCGCTCCCTCAGTACTGACCCTCCGACAGTGCAGCGCTCCCTAAGTACTGCCCCTCCGACAGTGCAGTGCTGCCTCAGTACTGCACATCCGACAGTGCAGCGCTCCCACAGTACTGCCCCTCCGACAGTGCAGCGCTCCCTCAGTACTGCCCCTCCGACAGTGCAGTGCTGCCTCAGTACTGCCCCTCCGACAGTGCAGCTGTCCCTAAGTACTGACCCTCTGACATTGCGGCGCTCCCTCAGTACTGCCCCTCCGACAGTGCAGCGCTCCCTCAGTACTGCCCCTCCGACAGTGCAGCGCTCCCTCAGTACTGAACCTCCGACAGTGCGGCGCTCCCTCAGTACTGCCCCTCCGACAGTGCGGCGCTCCCTCAGTACTGCCCCTCCGACAGTGCAGCGCTCCCTCAGTACTGTCCCTCCGACAGTGCAGCACTCCCTCAGTACTGCACTCCGACAGTGCAGCACTCCCTCAGTACTGCCCCTCCGGCAGTGCGGCACTCCCTCAGTACTGCCCCACCGACAGTGCAGCACTCCATCAGTAATGCCCCTCCGACAGTGCAGCACTCCCTCAGTACTGCCGCTCCGACAGTGCAGCTCTCCCTCACTACTGACCCTCCGACAGTGCAGCGCTCCCTCAGTACTGCCCCTACGACAGTGCAGCGCTCCCTCAGTACTGCCCCTCCAACAGTGCAGTGCTGCCTCAGTACTGCACCTCCGACTGTGCAGCGCTCCCTCAGTACTGCCCCTCCGACAGTGCAGCGCTCCCTCAGTACTGACCCTCTGACAGTGCGGCGCTCCCTCAGTAATGCCCCTCCAACAGTGCAGCGCACCCTCAGTACTGCCCCTCCGACAGTGCAGGGCTCCCTCAGTACTGCCCCTCCGACAGTGCAGCACTCCCTCAGTACTGCCCCTCCGACAGTGCAGTGCTGCCTCAGCACTGCCCCTCCGACAGTGCAGCGCTCCCTCAGTACTGCCCCTCCGACAGTGCTGCGCTCCCTCAGTACTGCCCCTCCGACAGTGCAGCACTCCCTCAGTACTGCCCCTCCGACAGTGCAGTGCTGCCTCAGCACTGCCCCTCCGACAGTGCAGCGCTCCCTCAGTACTGCCCCTCGGACAGTGCAGTGCTGCCTCAGTACTGCCCCTCCGACAGTGCAGCGCTCCCGCAGTACTGCCCCTCCGACAGTGCAGTGCTGCCTCAGTACAGCCCCTCCGACAGTGCAGCGCTCCCACAGTACTGACCCTCCGACAGTGCAGCGCTCCCTCAGTACTGCCCCTCCGACAGTGCAGTGCTGCCTCAGTACTGCACCTCCGACAGTGCAGCGCCCCCTCAGTACTGCCCCTCCGACAGTGCAGCTGTCCCTAAGTACTGACCCTCCGACTTTGCGGTGCTCCCTCAGTACTGCCCCTCCGAAATTGCAGCGCTCCCTCAGTACTGCCCCTCCGACAGTGCAGCGCTCCCTCAGTACTGACCCTCCGACAGTGCGGCGCTCCCTCAGTACTGCCCCTCCCACAGTGCAGCGCTCCCTCAGTACTGTCCCTCCGACAGTGCAGCGCACCCTCAGTACTGCACCTCCGACAGTGCAGTGCTCCCTCAGTCCTGTCGCTCCGACAGTGCAGCGCTCCCTCAGTACTGCCCCTCCGACAGTGCAGCACTCCCTCAGTACTGCCGCTCCGACTGTGCAGCGCTCCCTCAGTACTGCCCCTCCGACAGTGCAGTGCTGCCTCAGTACTGCACCTCCGACAGTGCAGCGCTCCCTCAGTACTGTCCCTCCGACCGTGCAGCGCTCCCTCAGCACTGCCCCTCCGACAGTGCAGCACTCCCTCAGTACTGCCCCTCTGACAGTGCAGCGCTCCCTCAGTACTGCCCTTCCGACAGTGCAGTGCTGCCTCAGTACTGCACCTCCGACAGTGCAGCGCTCCCTCAGTACTGCCCCTCCGACAGTGCAGCGCTCCCTCACTACTGCCCCTCCGACAGTGCAGCGCTCCCTCAGTTGTGCCCCTCCGACAGTGCAGTGCTGCCTCAGTACTGCCCCTCCGACAGTGCAGCTGTCCCTAAGTACTGACCCTCCGACATTGCGGCGCTCCCTCAGTACTGCCCCTCCGACAGTGCAGCGCTCCCTCAGTACTGCCCCTCCGACAGTGCAGCGCTCCCTCAGTACTGACCCTGCGACAGTGCGGCGCTCCCTCAGTACTGCCCCTCCGACAGTGCGGCGCTCCCTCAGTACTGCCCCTCCGACAGTGCAGTGCTGCCTCAGTACTGCACCTCCAACAGTGCAGCGCTCCCTCAGTACTGCCCCTCCGACAGTGCAGCGCTCCCTCAGTACTTCCCCTCCGACAGTGCAGCACTCCCTCAGTACTGCCCCTCCGACAGTGCAGCGCTCCCTCAGTCCTGCCCCACCGACAGTGCGGCGCTCCCTCAGTACTGCCCCTCCGACAGTGCGGCTCCCCCTCAGTGCTGCCCCTCCAACAGTGCGGTGCTCCCTCAGTACTGCCCCTCCAACAGTGCCGCACTCCCTCAGTACTGCCCCTCCGACAGTGCAGCGCTCCCTCAGTACTGCCCCTCTGACAGTGCAGCGCTCCGTCAGAACTGCCCCTCCGACAGTGCAGCGCTCCCTCAGTACTGCCCCTCCGACAGTGCGGCGCTCCCTCAGTACTGCCCCTCCGACAGTGCGGCGCTCCCTCAGTACTGCCCCTCCGACAGTGCCGCACTCCCTCAGTACTGCCCCTCCCACATTGCAGCGCTCCCTCAGTACTGCCCCTCCGACAGTGCAGCGCTCCCTCACTACTGCCCCTCCGACAGTGCAGCGCTCCCTAAGTACTGCCCCTCCGACAGTGCAGTGCTGCCTCAGTACTGCCCCTCCGACAGTGCAGCTGTCCCGAAGTACTGACCCTCCGACATTGCGGCACTCCCTCAGTACTGCCCCTCCGACAGTGCAGCGCTCCCTCAGTACAGCCCCTCCGACAGTGCAGCGCTCCCTCAGTACTGACCCTCCGACAGTGCGGCGCTCCCTCAGTACTGCCCCTCCGACAGTGTAGCGCTCCCTCAGTACTGCCCCTCCGACAGTGCAGCGCTCCCTCAGTACTGCCCCTCCGACAGCGCAGTGCTGCCTCAGTACTGCACCGCCGACAGTGCAGCGCTCCCTCAGTACTGCCACTCCGACAGTGCAGCACTCCCTCAGTACTGCCCCTCCGACAGTGCAGCACTCCCTCAGTACTGCCGCTCCGACAGTGCAGCGCTCCCTCAATACTGCCCCTCCGACATTGCAGCACTCCCTCAGTACTGCCGCTCGGACAGTGCAGCGCTCCCTCAGTACTGCCCCTCCGACAGTGCAGCACTCCCTCAGTACTGCCGCTCCGACAGTGCAGCACTCCCTCAGTACTCCCCCTCCGACAATGCATTGCTGCCTCAGTACTGCACCTCCGACAGTGCAGCGCTCCCTCAGTAATGCCCCTCCGACAGTGCAGCGCTCCCTCAGTACTGCCCCTCCGACAGTGCAGCACTCCCTCAGTACTGCCCCTCCGACAGTGCAGCGCTCCCTCAGTACTGCCCCTCCGACAGTGCAGTGCTGCCTCAGTACTGCCCCTCCGACAGTGCAGCGCTCCCTCAGTACTGACCCTCCGACAGTGCAGCGCTCCCTCAGTACTGCCCCTCCGACAGTGCAGTGCTGCCTCAGTACTGCACCTCCGACAGTGCAGCGCCCCCTCAGTACTGCCCCTCCGACAGTGCAGCTGTCCCTAAGTACTGATCCTCCGACTTTGCGGCGCACCCTCAGTACTGCCCCTCCGAAATTGCAGCGCTCCCTCAGTACTGCCCCTCCGACAGTGCAGCGCTCCCTCAGTACTGACCCTCTGACAGTGCGGCGCTCCCTCAGTACTGCCCCTCCCACAGTGCAGCGCTCCCTCAGTACTGTCCCTCCGACAGTGCACGCACCCTCAGTACTGCACCTCCGACAGTGCAGTGCTCCCTCAGTACTGCCGCTCCGACAGTGCAGCGCTCCCTCAGTACTGCCCCTCCGACAGTGCAGCACTCCCTCAGTACTGCCGCTCCGACTGTGCAGCGCTCCCTCAGTACTGCCCCTCCGACAGTGCAGTGCTGCCTCTGTACTGCACCTCCGACAGTGCAGCACTCCCTCAGTACTGCCCCTCCGACCGTGCAGCGCTCCCTCAGCACTGCCCCTCCGACAGTGCAGCACTCCCTCAGTACTGCCCCTCTGACAGTGCAGCGCTCCCTCAGTACTGCCCCTCCGACAGTGCAGTGCTGCCTCAGTACTGCACCTCCGACAGTGCAGCGCTCCCTCAGTACTGCCCCTCCGACAGTGCAGTGCTCCCTCACTACTGCCCCTCCGACAGTGCAGCGCTCCCTCAGTAGTGCCCCTCCGACAGTGCAGTGCTGCCTCAGTACTGCCCCTCCGACAGTGCAGCTGTCCCTAAGTACTGACCCTCCGACATTGCGGCGCTCCCTCAGTACTGCCCCTCCGACAGTGCAACGCTCCCTCAGTACTGCCCCTCCGACAGTGCAGCGCTCCCTCAGTACTGACCCTCCGACAGTGCGGCGCTCCCTCAGTACTGCCGCTCCGACAGTGCGGCGCTCCCTCAGTACTGCCCCTCCGACAGTGCAGCGCTCCCTCAGCACTGCCCCTCCGACAGTGCAGTGCTGCCTCAGTACTGCCGCTCTGACAGTGCAGCGCTCCCTCAGTACTGCCCCTCCGACAGTACAGCACTCCCTCAGTACTGCCCCTCCGACAGTGCAGCGCTCCCTCAGTACTGCCCCTCCGACAGTGCAGTGCTGCCTCAGTACTGCACCTCCAACAGTGCAGCGCTCCCTCAGTACTGCCCCTCCGACAGTGCAGCACTCCCTCAGTACTGCCCCTCCGACAGTGCAGCACTCCCTCAGTACTGCCCCTCCGACAGTGCAGCGCTCCCTCAGTACTCCCCCTCCGACAGTGCATTGCTGCCTCAGTACTGCACCTCCGACAGTGCAGCGCTCCCTCAGTAATGCCCTTCCGACGGTGCAGCGCTCCCTCAGTACTGCCCCTCCGACAGTGCAGCACTCCCTCAGTACTGCCCCTCCGACAGTGCAGCGCTCCCTCAGTCCTGCCCCACCGACAGTGCAGCGCTCCCTCAGTACTGCCCCTCCGACAGTGCAGCGCTCCCTCAGTACTGCCCCTCCGACAGTGCGGCGCTCCCTCAGTACTGCCCCTCCGACAGTGCAGCGCTCTATCACTACTGCCCCTCCGACAGTGTGGCTCCCCCTCAGTGCTGCCCCTCCAACAGTGCGGTGCTCCCTCAGTACTGCCCCTCCAACAGTGCCGCACTCCCTCAGTACTGCCCCTCCGACAGTGCAGCGCTCCCTCAGTACTGCCCCTCCGACAGTGCAGCGCTCCCTCAGTACTGCCCCTCCGACAGTGCAGCGCTCCCTCAGTACTGCCCCTCCGACAGTGCGGCGCTCCCTCAGTACTGCCCCTTCGACAGTGCGGCGCTCCCTCAGTACTGCCCATCCGACAGTGCCGCACTCCCTCAGTACTGCCCCTCCCACAGTGCAGCACTCCCTCAGTACTGCCCCTCCGACAGTGCAGCGCTCCCTCACTACAGCCCCTCCGACAGTGCAGCGCTCCCTCAGTACTGCCCCTCCGACAGTGCAGTGCTGCCTCAGTACTGCCCCTCCGACAGTGCAGCTGTCCCTAAGTACTGACCCTCCGACATTGCGGCACTCCCTCAGTACTGCCCCTCCGACAGTGCAGCGCTCCCTCAGTACTGCCCCTCCGACAGTGCAGCGCTCCCTCAGTACTGACCCTCCGACAGTGCGGCGCTCCCTCAGTACTGCCGCTCCGACTGTGCAGCGCTCCCTCAGTACTGCCCCTCCGACAGTGCAGTGCTGCCTCAGTACTGCACCTCCGACAGTGCAGTGCTGCCTCAGTACTGCACCTCCGACAGTGCAGCGCTCCCTCAGTACTGCCCCTCCGACCGTGCAGCGCTCCCTCAGCACTGCCCCTCCGACAGTGCAGCACTCCCTCAGTACTGCCCCTCTGACAGTGCAGCGCTCCCTCAGTACTGCCCCTCCGACAGTGCAGTGCTGCCTCAGTACTGCACCTCCGACAGTGCAGCGCTCCCTCAGTACTGCCCCTCCGACAGTGCAGCACTCCCTCACTACTGCCCCTCCGACAGTGCAGCGCTCCCTCAGTAGTGCCCCTCCGACAGTGCAGTGCTGCCTCAGTACTGCCCCTCCGACAGTGCAGCTGTCCCCAAGTACTGACCCTCCGACATTGCGGCGATCCCTCAGTACTGCCCCTCCAACAGTGCAGCGCTCCCTCAGTACTGCCCCTCCGACAGTGCAGCGCTCCCTCAGTACTGACCCTCCGACAGTGCGGCGCTCCCTCAGTACTGCCCCTCCGACAGTGCGGCGCTCCCTCAGTACTGCCCCTCCGACAGTGCAGTGCTGCCTCAGTACTGCACCTCCAACAGTGCAGCGCTCCCTCAGTACTGCCCCTCCGACAGTGCAGCGCTCCCTCAGTACTGCCCTTCTGACAGTGCAGCACTCCCTCAGTACTGCCCCTCCGACAGTGCATTGCTGCCTCAGTACTGCACCTCCGACAGTGAAGCGCTCCCTCAGTAATGCCCCAACCGACAGTGCAGCGCTCCCTCAGTACTGCCCCTCCGACAGTGCAGCACTCCATCAGTACTGCCGCTCCGACAGTGCAGCGCTCCCTCAGTCCTGCCCCACCGACAGTGCAGCGCTCCCTCAGTACTGCCCTCCGACAGTGCAGCGCTCCCTCAGTACTGCCCCTCCGACAGTGCGGCGCTCCCTCAGTACTGCCCCTCCGACAGTGCAGCGCTCTATCAGTACTGCCCCTCCGACAGTGCGGCTCCCCCTCAGTGCTGCCCCTCCAACAGTGCGGTGCTCCCTCAGTACTGCCCCTCCAACAGTGCCGCACTCCCTCAGTACTGCCGCTCCGAAAGTGCAGCTCTCCCTCACTACTGACCCTCCGACAGTGCAGCGCTCCCTCAGTACTGCCCCTACGACAGTGCAGCGCTCCCTCAGTACTGCCCCTCCAACAGTGCAGTGCTGCCTCAGTACTGCACCTCCGACTGTGCAGCGCTCCCTCAGTACTGCCCCTCCGACAGTGCAGCGCTCCCTCAGTACTGCCCCTCCGACAGTGCAGTGCTGCCTCAGTACTGCCCCTCCGACAGTGCAGCGCTCCCTCAGTACTGACCCTCTGACAGTGCGGCGCTCCCTCAGTAATGCCCCTCCAACAGTGCAGCGCACCCTCAGTACTGCCCCTCCGACAGTGCAGTGCTGCCTCAGTACTGCACCTCCGACAGTGCAGCGCCCCCTCAGTACTGCCCCTCCGACAGTGCAGCTGTCCCTATGTACTGATCCTCCGACTTTGCGGCGCTCCCTCAGTACTGCCCCTCCGAAATTGCAGCGCTCCCTCAGTACTGCCCCTCCGACAGTGCAGCGCTCCCTCAGTACTGACCCTCTGACAGTGCGGCGCTCCCTCAGTACTGCCCCTCCCACAGTGCAGCGCTCCCTCAGTACTGTCCCTCCGACAGTGCACGCACCCTCAGTACTGCACCTCCGACAGTGCAGTGCTCCCTCAGTACTGCCGCTCCGACAGTGCAGCGCTCCCTCAGTACTGCCCCTCCGACAGTGCAGCACTCCCTCAGTACTGCCGCTCCGACTGTGCAGCGCTCCCTCAGTACTGCCCCTCCGACAGTGCAGTGCTGCCTCTGTACTGCACCTCCGACAGTGAAGCACTCCCTCAGTACTGCCCCTCCGACCGTGCAGCGCTCCCTCAGCACTGCCCCTCCGACAGTGCAGCACTCCCTCAGTACTGCCCCTCTGACAGTGCAGCGCTCCCTCAGTACTGCCCCTCCGACAGTGCAGTGCTGCCTCAGTACTGCACCTCCGACAGTGCAGCGCTCCCTCAGTACTGCCCCTCCGACAGTGCAGTGCTCCCTCACTACTGCCCCTCCGACAGTGCAGCGCTCCCTCAGTAGTGCCCCTCCGACAGTGCAGTGCTGCCTCAGTACTGCCCCTCCGACAGTGCAGCTGTCCCTAAGTACTGACCCTCCGACATTGCGGCGCTCCCTCAGTACTGCCCCTCCGACAGTGCAACGCTCCCTCAGTACTGCCCCTCCGACAGTGCAGCGCTCCCTCAGTACTGACCCTCCGACAGTGCGGCGCTCCCTCAGTACTGCCGCTCCGACAGTGCGGCGCTCCCTCAGTACTGCCCCTCCGACAGTGCAGCGCTCCCTCAGCACTGCCCCTCCGACAGTGCAGTGCTGCCTCAGTACTGCCGCTCTGACAGTGCAGCGCTCCCTCAGTACTGCCCCTCCGACAGTACAGCACTCCCTCAGTACTGCCCCTCCGACAGTGCAGCGCTCCCTCAGTACTGCCCCTCCGACAGTGCAGTGCTGCCTCAGTACTGCACCTCCAACAGTGCAGCGCTCCCTCAGTACTGCCCCTCCGACAGTGCAGCACTCCCTCAGTACTGCCCCTCCGACAGTGCAGCACTCCCTCAGTACTGCCCCTCCGACAGTGCAGCGCTCCCTCAGTACTCCCCCTCCGACAGTGCATTGCTGCCTCAGTACTGCACCTCCGACAGTGCAGCGCTCCCTCAGTAATGCCCCTCCGACAGTGCAGCGCTCCCTCAGTACTGCCCCTCCGACAGTGCAGCACTCCCTCAGTACTGCCCCTCCGACAGTGCAGCGCTCCCTCAGTCCTGCCCCACCGACAGTGCAGCGCTCCCTCAGTACTTCCCCTCCGACAGTGCAGCGCTCCCTCAGTACTGCCCCTCCGACAGTGCGGCGCTCCCTCAGTACTGCCCCTCCGACAGTGCAGCGCTCTATCACTACTGCCCCTCCGACAGTGTGGCTCCCCCTCAGTGCTGCCCCTCCAACAGTGCGGTGCTCCCTCAGTACTGCCCCTCCAACAGTGCCGCACTCCCTCAGTACTGCCCCTCCGACAGTGCAGCGCTCCCTCAGTACTGCCCCTCCGACAGTGCAGCGCTCCCTCAGTACTGCCCCTCCGACAGTGCAGCGCTCCCTCAGTACTGCCCCTCCGACAGTGCGGCGCTCCCTCAGTACTGCCCCTTCGACAGTGCGGCGCTCCCTCAGTACTGCCCATCCGACAGTGCCGCACTCCCTCAGTACTGCCCCTCCCACAGTGCAGCACTCCCTCAGTACTGCCCCTCCGACAGTGCAGCGCTCCCTCACTACAGCCCCTCCGACAGTGCAGCGCTCCCTCAGTACTGCCCCTCCGACAGTGCAGTGCTGCCTCAGTACTGCCCCTCCGACAGTGCAGCTGTCCCTAAGTACTGACCCTCCGACATTGCGGCACTCCCTCAGTACTGCCCCTCCGACAGTGCAGCGCTCCCTCAGTACTGCCCCTCCGACAGTGCAGCGCTCCCTCAGTACTGACCCTCCGACAGTGCGGCGCTCCCTCAGTACTGCCGCTCCGACTGTGCAGCGCTCCCTCAGTACTGCCCCTCCGACAGTGCAGTGCTGCCTCAGTACTGCACCTCCGACAGTGCAGTGCTGCCTCAGTACTGCACCTCCGACAGTGCAGCGCTCCCTCAGTACTGCCCCTCCGACCTTGCAGCGCTCCCTCAGCACTGCCCCTCCGACAGTGCAGCACTCCCTCAGTACTGCCCCTCTGACAGTGCAGCGCTCCCTCAGTACTGCCCCTCCGACAGTGCAGTGCTGCCTCAGTACTGCCCCTCCGACAGTGCAGCGCTCCCTCAGTACTGACCCTCTGACAGTGCGGCGCTCCCTCAGTAATGCCCCTCCAACAGTGCAGCGCACCCTCAGTACTGCCCCTCCGACAGTGCAGTGCTGCCTCAGTACTGCACCTCCGACAGTGCAGCGCCCCCTCAGTACTGCCCCTCCGACAGTGCAGCTGTCCCTATGTACTGATCCTCCGACTTTGCGGCGCTCCCTCAGTACTGCCCCTCCGAAATTGCAGCGCTCCCTCAGTACTGCCCCTCCGACAGTGCAGCGCTCCCTCAGTACTGACCCTCTGACAGTGCGGCGCTCCCTCAGTACTGCCCCTCCCACAGTGCAGCGCTCCCTCAGTACTGTCCCTCCGACAGTGCACGCACCCTCAGTACTGCACCTCCGACAGTGCAGTGCTCCCTCAGTACTGCCGCTCCGACAGTGCAGCGCTCCCTCAGTACTGCCCCTCCGACAGTGCAGCACTCCCTCAGTACTGCCGCTCCGACTGTGCAGCGCTCCCTCAGTACTGCCCCTCCGACAGTGCAGTGCTGCCTCTGTACTGCACCTCCGACAGTGAAGCACTCCCTCAGTACTGCCCCTCCGACCGTGCAGCGCTCCCTCAGCACTGCCCCTCCGACAGTGCAGCACTCCCTCAGTACTGCCCCTCTGACAGTGCAGCGCTCCCTCAGTACTGCCCCTCCGACAGTGCAGTGCTGCCTCAGTACTGCACCTCCGACAGTGCAGCGCTCCCTCAGTACTGCCCCTCCGACAGTGCAGTGCTCCCTCACTACTGCCCCTCCGACAGTGCAGCGCTCCCTCAGTAGTGCCCCTCCGACAGTGCAGTGCTGCCTCAGTACTGCCCCTCCGACAGTGCAGCTGTCCCTAAGTACTGACCCTCCGACATTGCGGCGCTCCCTCAGTACTGCCCCTCCGACAGTGCAACGCTCCCTCAGTACTGCCCCTCCGACAGTGCAGCGCTCCCTCAGTACTGACCCTCCGACAGTGCGGCGCTCCCTCAGTACTGCCGCTCCGACAGTGCGGCGCTCCCTCAGTACTGCCCCTCCGACAGTGCAGCGCTCCCTCAGCACTGCCCCTCCGACAGTGCAGTGCTGCCTCAGTACTGCCGCTCTGACAGTGCAGCGCTCCCTCAGTACTGCCCCTCCGACAGTACAGCACTCCCTCAGTACTGCCCCTCCGACAGTGCAGCGCTCCCTCAGTACTGCCCCTCCGACAGTGCAGTGCTGCCTCAGTACTGCACCTCCAACAGTGCAGCGCTCCCTCAGTACTGCCCCTCCGACAGTGCAGCACTCCCTCAGTACTGCCCCTCCGACAGTGCAGCACTCCCTCAGTACTGCCCCTCCGACAGTGCAGCGCTCCCTCAGTACTCCCCCTCCGACAGTGCATTGCTGCCTCAGTACTGCACCTCCGACAGTGCAGCGCTCCCTCAGTAATGCCCCTCCGACAGTGCAGCGCTCCCTCAGTACTGCCCCTCCGACAGTGCAGCACTCCCTCAGTACTGCCCCTCCGACAGTGCAGCGCTCCCTCAGTCCTGCCCCACCGACAGTGCAGCGCTCCCTCAGTACTTCCCCTCCGACAGTGCAGCGCTCCCTCAGTACTGCCCCTCCGACAGTGCGGCGCTCCCTCAGTACTGCCCCTCCGACAGTGCAGCGCTCTATCACTACTGCCCCTCCGACAGTGTGGCTCCCCCTCAGTGCTGCCCCTCCAACAGTGCGGTGCTCCCTCAGTACTGCCCCTCCAACAGTGCCGCACTCCCTCAGTACTGCCCCTCCGACAGTGCAGCGCTCCCTCAGTACTGCCCCTCCGACAGTGCAGCGCTCCCTCAGTACTGCCCCTCCGACAGTGCAGCGCTCCCTCAGTACTGCCCCTCCGACAGTGCGGCGCTCCCTCAGTACTGCCCCTTCGACAGTGCGGCGCTCCCTCAGTACTGCCCATCCGACAGTGCCGCACTCCCTCAGTACTGCCCCTCCCACAGTGCAGCACTCCCTCAGTACTGCCCCTCCGACAGTGCAGCGCTCCCTCACTACAGCCCCTCCGACAGTGCAGCGCTCCCTCAGTACTGCCCCTCCGACAGTGCAGTGCTGCCTCAGTACTGCCCCTCCGACAGTGCAGCTGTCCCTAAGTACTGACCCTCCGACATTGCGGCACTCCCTCAGTACTGCCCCTCCGACAGTGCAGCGCTCCCTCAGTACTGCCCCTCCGACAGTGCAGCGCTCCCTCAGTACTGACCCTCCGACAGTGCGGCGCTCCCTCAGTACTGCCGCTCTGACTGTGCAGCGCTCCCTCAGTACTGCCCCTCCGACAGTGCAGTGCTGCCTCAGTACTGCACCTCCGACAGTGCAGTGCTGCCTCAGTACTGCACCTCCGACAGTGCAGCGCTCCCTCAGTACTGCCCCTCCGACCTTGCAGCGCTCCCTCAGCACTGCCCCTCCGACAGTGCAGCACTCCCTCAGTACTGCCCCTCTGACAGTGCAGCGCTCCCTCAGTACTGCCCCTCCGACAGTGCAGTGCTGCCTCAGTACTGCACCTCCGACAGTGCAGCGCTCCCTCAGTACTGCCCCTCCGCCAGTGCAGCACTCCCTCACTACTGCCCCTCCGACAGTGCAGCGCTCCCTCAGTAGTGCCCCTCCGACAGTGCAGTGCTGCCTCAGTACTGCCCCTCAGACAGTGCAGCTGTCCCCAAGTACTGACCCTCCGACATTGCGGCGATCCCTCAGTACTGCCCCTCCAACAGTGCAGCGCTCCCTCAGTACTGCCCCTCCGACAGTGCAGCGCTCCCTCAGTACTGACCCTCCGACAGTGCGGCGCTCCCTCAGTACTGCCCCTCCGACAGTGCGGCGCTCCCTCAGTACTGCCCCTCCGACAGTGCAGTGCTGCCTCAGTACTGCACCTCCAACAGTGCAGCGCTCCCTCAGTACTGCCCCTCCGACAGTGCAGCGCTCCCTCAGTACTGCCCCTCAGACAGTGCAGCACTCCCTCAGTACTGCCCCTCCGACAGTGCAGCGCTCCCTCAGTACTCCCCCTCCGACAGTGCATTGCTGCCTCAGTACTGCACCTCCGACAGTGCAGCGCTCCCTCAGTAATGCCCCTCCGACAGTGCAGCGCTCCCTCAGTACTGCCCCTCCGACAGTGCAGCACTCCATCAGTACTGCCCCTCCGACAGTGCAGCGCTCCCTCAGTCCTGCCCCACCGACAGTGCAGTGCTCCCTCAGTACTGCCCTCCGACAGTGCAGCGCTCCCTCAGTACTGCCCCTCCGACAGTGCGGCGCTCCCTCAGTACTGCCCCTCCGACAGTGCAGCGCTCTATCAGTACTGCCCCTCCGACAGTGCGGCTCCCCCTCAGTGCTGCCCCTCCAACAGTGCGGTGCTCCCTCAGTACTGCCCCTCCAACAGTGCCGCACTCCCTCAGTACTGCCGCTCCGACAGTGCAGCTCTCCCTCACTACTGACCCTCCGACAGTGCAGCGCTCCCTCAGTACTGCCCCTACGACAGTGCAGCGCTCCCTCAGTACTGCCCCTCCAACAGTGCAGTGCTGCCTCAGTACTGCACCTCCGATTGTGCAGCGCTCCCTCAGTACTGCCCCTCCGACAGTGCAGCGCTCCCTCAGTACTGCCCCTCCGACAGTGCAGTGCTGCCTCAGTACTGCCCCTCCGACAGTGCAGCGCTCCCTCAGTACTGACCCTCTGACAGTGCGGCGCTCCCTCAGTAATGCCCCTCCAACAGTGCAGCGCACCCTCAGTACTGCCCCTCCGACAGTGCAGGGCTCCCTCAGTACTGCCCCTCCGACAGTGCAGCACTCCCTCAGTACTGCCCCTCCGACAGTGCAGTGCTGCCTCAGCACTGCCCCTCCGACAGTGCAGCGCTCCCTCAGTACTGCCCCTCCGACAGTGCTGCGCTCCCTCAGTACTGCCCCTCCGACAGTGCAGCACTCCCTCAGTACTGCCCCTCCGACAGTGCAGTGCTGCCTCAGCACTGCCCCTCCGACAGTGCAGCGCTCCCTCAGTACTGCCCCTCGGACAGTGCAGTGCTGCCTCAGTACTGCCCCTCCGACAGTGCAGCGCTCCCGCAGTACTGCCCCTCCGACAGTGCAGTGCTGCCTCAGTACAGCCCCTCCGACAGTGCAGCGCTCCCACAGTACTGACCCTCCGACAGTGCAGCGCTCCCTCAGTACTGCCCCTCCGACAGTGCAGTGCTGCCTCAGTACTGCACCTCCGGCAGTGCAGCGCCCCCTCAGTACTGCCCCTCCGACAGTGCAGCTGTCCCTAAGTACTGACCCTCCGACTTTGCGGTGCTCCCTCAGTACTGCCCCTCCGAAATTGCAGCGCTCCCTCAGTACTGCCCCTCCGACAGTGCAGCACTCCCTCAGTACTGACCCTCCGACAGTGCGGCGCTCCCTCAGTACTGCCCCTCCCACAGTGCAGCGCTCCCTCAGTACTGTCCCTCCGACAGTGCAGCGCACCTTCAGTACTGCACCTCCGACAGTGCAGTGCTCCCTCAGTCCTGCCGCTCCGACAGTGCAGCGCTCCCTCAGTACTGCCCCTCCGACAGTGCAGCACTCCCTCAGTACTGCCGCTCCGACTGTGCAGCGCTCCCTCAGTACTGACCCTCCGACAGTGCAGTGCTGCCTCAGTACTGCACCTCCGACAGTGCAGCGCTCCCTCAGTACTGTCCCTCCGACCGTGCAGCGCTCCCTCAGCACTGCCCCTCCGACAGTGCAGCACTCCCTCAGTACTGCCCCTCTGACAGTGCAGCGCTCCCTCAGTACTGCCCTTCCGACAGTGCAGTGCTGCCTCAGTACTGCACCTCCGACAGTGCAGCGCTCCCTCAGTACTGCCCCTCCGACAGTGCAGCGCTCCCTCACTACTGCCCCTCCGACAGTGCAGCGCTCCCTCAGTTGTGCTCCTCCAACAGTGCAGTGCTGCCTCAGTACTGCCCCTCCGACAGTGCAGCTGTCCCTAAGTACTGACCCTCCGACATTGCGGCGCTCCCTCAGTACTGCCCCTCCGACAGTGCAGCGCTCCCTCAGTACTGACCCTCCGACAGTGCGGCGCTCCCTCAGTACTGCCCCTCCGACAGTGCGGCGCTCCCTCAGTACTGCCCCTCCGACAGTGCAGTGCTGCCTCAGTACTGCACCTCCAACAGTGCAGCGCTCCCTCAGTACTGCCCCTCCGACAGTGCAGCGCTCCCTCAGTACTTCCCCTCCGACAGTGCAGCACTCCCTCAGTACTGCCCCTCCGACAGTGCAGCGCTCCCTCAGTACTCCCCCTCCGACAGTGCAGCGCTCCCTCAGTCCTGCCCCACCGACAGTGCGGCGCTCCCTCAGTACTGCCCCTCCGACAGTGCAGCGCTCTATCAGTGCTGCCCCTCCGACAGTGCGGCTCCCCCTCAGTGCTGCCCCTCCAACAGTGCGGTGCTCCCTCAGTACTGCCCCTCCAACAGTGCCGCACTCCCTCAGTACTGCCCCTCCGACAGTGCAGCGCTCCCTCAGTACTGCCCCTCCGACAGTGCAGCGCTCCCTCAGAACTGCCCCTCCGACAGTGCAGCGCTCCCTCAGTACTGCCCCTCCGACAGTGCGGCGCTCCCTCAGTACTGCCCCTCCGACAGTGCGGCGCTCCCTCAGTACTGCCCCTCCGACAGTGCCGCACTCCCTCAGTACTGCCCCTCCCACAGTGCAGCGCTCCCTCAGTACTGCCCCTCCGACAGTGCAGCGCTCCCTCACTACTGCCCCTCCGACAGTGCAGCGCTCCCTAAGCACTGCCCCTCCGACAGTGCAGTGCTGCCTCAGTACTGCCCCTCCGACAGTGCAGCTGTCCCGAAGTACTGACCCTCCGACATTGCGGCACTCCCTCAGTACTGCCCCTCCGACAGTGCAGCGCTCCCTCAGTACAGCCCCTCCGACAGTGCAGCGCTCCCTCAGTACTGACCCTCCGACAGTGCGGCGCTCCCTCAGTACTGCCCCTCCGACAGTGTAGCGCTCCCTCAGTACTGCCCCTCCGACAGTGCAGCGCTCCCTCAGTACTGCCCCTCCGACAGCGCAGTGCTGCCTCAGTACTGCACCTCCGACAGTGCAGCGCTCCCTCAGTACTGCCACTCCGACAGTGCAGCGCTCCCTCAGTACTGCCCCTCCGACAGTGCAGCACTCCCTCAGTACTGCCGCTCCGACAGTGCAGCGCTCCCTCAATACTGCCCCTCCGACATTGCAGCACTCCCTCAGTACTGCCGCTCGGACAGTGCAGCGCTCCCTCAGTACTGCCCCTCCGACAGTGCAGCACTCCCTCAGTACTGCCGCTCCGACAGTGCAGCACTCCCTCAGTACTCCCCCTCCGACAATGCATTGCTGCCTCAGTACTGCACCTCCGACAGTGCAGCGCTCCCTCAGTAATGCCCCTCCGACAGTGCAGCGCTCCCTCAGTACTGCCCCTCCGACAGTGCAGCACTCCCTCAGTACTGCCCCTCCGACAGTGCAGCGCTCCCTCAGTACTGCCCCTCCGACAGTGCAGTGCTGCCTCAGTACTGCCCCTCCGACAGTGCAGCGCTCCCTCAGTACTGACACTCCGACAGTGCAGCGCTCCCTCAGTACTGCCCCTCCGACAGTGCAGTGCTGCCTCAGTACTGCACCTCCGACAGTGCAGCGCCCCCTCAGTACTGCCCCTCCGACAGTGCAGCTGTCCCTAAGTACTGATCCTCCGACTTTGCGGCGCTCCCTCAGTACTGCCCCTCCGAAATTGCAGCGCTCCCTCAGTACTGCCCCTCCGACAGTGCAGCGCTCCCTCAGTACTGACCCTCTGACAGTGCGGCGCTCCCTCAGTACTGCCCCTCCCACAGTGCAGCGCTCCCTCAGTACTGTCCCTCCGACAGTGCACGCACCCTCAGTACTGCACCTCCGACAGTGCAGTGCTCCCTCAGTACTGCCGCTCCGACAGTGCAGCGCTCCCTCAGTACTGCCCCTCCGACAGTGCAGCACTCCCTCAGTACTGCCGCTCCGACTGTGCAGCGCTCCCTCAGTACTGCCCCTCCGACAGTGCAGTGCTGCCTCTGTACTGCACCTCCGACAGTGCAGCACTCCCTCAGTACTGCCCCTCCGACCGTGCAGCGCTCCCTCAGCACTGCCCCTCCGACAGTGCAGCACTCCCTCAGTACTGCCCCTCCGACTGTGCAGCGCTCCCTCAGTACTGCCCCTCCGACAGTGCAGTGCTGCCTCAGTACTGCACCTCCGACAGTGCAGCGCTCCCTCAGTACTGCCCCTCCGACAGTGCAGTGCTCCCTCACTACTGCCCCTCCGACAGTGCAGCGCTCCCTCAGTAGTGCCCCTCCGACAGTGCAGTGCTGCCTCAGTACTGCCCCTCCGACAGTGCAGCTGTCCCTAAGTACTGACCCTCCGACATTGCGGCGCTCCCTCAGTACTGCCCCTCCGACAGTGCAACGCTCCCTCAGTACTGCCCCTCCGACAGTGCAGCGCTCCCTCAGTACTGACCCTCCGACAGTGCGGCGCTCCCTCAGTACTGCCGCTCCGACAGTGCGGCGCTCCCTCAGTACTGCCCCTCCGACAGTGCAGCGCTCCCTCAGCACTGCCCCTCCGACAGTGCAGTGCTGCCTCAGTACTGCCGCTCTGACAGTGCAGCGCTCCCTCAGTACTGCCCCTCCGACAGTACAGCACTCCCTCAGTACTGCCCCTCCGACAGTGCAGCGCTCCCTCAGTACTGCCCCTCCGACAGTGCAGTGCTGCCTCAGTACTGCACCTCCAACAGTGCAGCGCTCCCTCAGTACTGCCCCTCCGACAGTGCAGCGCTCCCTCAGTACTGCCCCTCCAACAGTGCAGTGCTGCCTCAGTACTGCACCTCCGACAGCGCAGCGCTCCCTCAGTACTGCCCCTCCGACAGTGCAGCGCTCCCTCAGTACTGCCCCTCCGACAGTGCAGTGCTGCCTCAGTACTGCACTTTCGACAGTGCAGCTCTCCCTCAGTACTGACCATCCGACAGTACGGCGCTTCCTCAGTACTGCCCCTCTGACAGTGCAGCGCTCCCTCAGTACTGCCCCCCGACAGTGCAGCGCTCCCTCAGTACTGACCCTCCGACAGTGCGGCACTCCCTCAGTACTGCCCCTCCAACAGTGCAGCGCTCCCTCAGCACTGCCCCTCCGACAGTGCAGTGCTGCCTCAGCACTGCCCCTCCGACAGTGCAGCGCTCCATCAGTACTGCCCCTCTGACAGTGCAGTGCTGCCTCAGTACTGCCCCTCCGACAGTGCAGCGCTCCCTCAGTACTGCCCCTCCGACAGTGCAGTGCTGCCTCAGTACTGCCCCTCCGAAAGTGCAGCGCTCCCTCAGTACTGACCCTCCGACAGTGCAGCGCTCCCACAGTACTGCCCCCCCGACAGTGCAGCGCTCCCTCAGTACTGCCCCTCCGACAGTGCAGTGCTGCCTCAGTACTGCCCCTCCGACAGTGCAGCTGTCCCTAAGTACTGACCCTCTGACATTGCGGCGCTCCCTCAGTACTGCCCCTCCGACAGTGCAGCGCTCCCTCAGTACTGCCCCTCCGACAGTGCAGCGCTCCCTCAGTACTGAACCTCCGACAGTGCGGCGCTCCCTCAGTACTGCCCCTCCGACAGTGCGGCGCTCCCTCAGTACTGCCCCTCCGACAGTGCAGCGCTCCCTCAGTACTGTCCCTCCGACAGTGCAGCACTCCCTCAGTACTGCACTCCGACAGTGCAGCACTCCCTCAGTACTGCCCCTCCGGCAGTGCGGCACTCCCTCAGTACTGCCCCACCGACAGTGCAGCACTCCATCAGTAATGCCCCTCCGACAGTGCAGCACTCCCTCAGTACTGCCGCTCCGACAGTGCAGCTCTCCCTCACTACTGACCCTCCGACAGTGCAGCGCTCCCTCAGTACTGCCCCTACGACAGTGCAGCGCTCCCTCAGTACTGCCCCTCCAACAGTGCAGTGCTGCCTCAGTACTGCACCTCCGACTGTGCAGCGCTCCCTCAGTACTGCCCCTCCGACAGTGCAGCGCTCCCTCAGTACTGACCCTCTGACAGTGCGGCGCTCCCTCAGTAATGCCCCTCCAACAGTGCAGCGCACCCTCAGTACTGCCCCTCCGACAGTGCAGGGCTCCCTCAGTACTGCCCCTCCGACAGTGCAGCACTCCCTCAGTACTGCCCCTCCGACAGTGCAGTGCTGCCTCAGCACTGCCCCTCCGACAGTGCAGCGCTCCCTCAGTACTGCCCCTCCGACAGTGCTGCGCTCCCTCAGTACTGCCCCTCCGACAGTGCAGCACTCCCTCAGTACTGCCCCTCCGACAGTGCAGTGCTGCCTCAGCACTGCCCCTCCGACAGTGCAGCGCTCCCTCAGTACTGCCCCTCGGACAGTGCAGTGCTGCCTCAGTACTGCCCCTCCGACAGTGCAGCGCTCCCGCAGTACTGCCCCTCCGACAGTGCAGTGCTGCCTCAGTACAGCCCCTCCGACAGTGCAGCGCTCCCACAGTACTGACCCTCCGACAGTGCAGCGCTCCCTCAGTACTGCCCCTCCGACAGTGCAGTGCTGCCTCAGTACTGCACCTCCGACAGTGCAGCGCCCCCTCAGTACTGCCCCTCCGACAGTGCAGCTGTCCCTAAGTACTGACCCTCCGACTTTGCGGTGCTCCCTCAGTACTGCCCCTCCGAAATTGCAGCGCTCCCTCAGTACTGCCCCTCCGACAGTGCAGCGCTCCCTCAGTACTGACCCTCCGACAGAGCGGCGCTCCCTCATTACTGACCCTCCCACAGTGCAGCGCTCCCTCAGTACTGTCCCTCCGACAGTGCAGCGCACCCTCAGTACTGCACCTCCGACAGTGCAGTGCTCCCTCAGTCCTGCCGCTCCGACAGTGCAGCGCTCCCTCAGTACTGCCCCTCCGACAGTGCAGCACTCCCTCAGTACTGCCGCTCCGACTGTGCAGCGCTCCCTCAGTACTGCCCCTCCGACAGTGCAGTGCTGCCTCAGTACTGCACCTCCGACAGTGCAGCGCTCCCTCAGTACTGTCCCTCCGACCGTGCAGCGCTCCCTCAGCACTGCCCCTCCGACAGTGCAGCACTCCCTCAGTACTGCCCCTCTGACAGTGCAGCGCTCCCTCAGTACTGCCCTTCCGACAGTGCAGTGCTGCCTCAGTACTGCACCTCCGACAGTGCAGCGCTCCCTCAGTACTGCCCCTCCGACAGTGCAGCGCTCCCTCACTACTGCCCCTCCGACAGTGCAGCGCTCCCTCAGTTGTGCCCCTCCGACAGTGCAGTGCTGCCTCAGTACTGCCCCTCCGACAGTGCAGCTGTCCCTAAGTACTGACCCTCCGACATTGCGGCGCTCCCTCAGTACTGCCCCTCCGACAGTGCAGCGCTCCCTCAGTACTGCCCCTCCGACAGTGCAGCGCTCCCTCAGTACTGACCCTCCGACAGTGCGGCGCTCCCTCAGTACTGCCCCTCCGACAGTGCGGCGCTCCCTCAGTACTGCCCCTCCGACAGTGCAGTGCTGCCTCAGTACTGCACCTCCAACAGTGCAGCGCTCCCTCAGTACTGCCCCTCCGACAGTGCAGCGCTCCCTCAGTACTTCCCCTCCGACAGTGCAGCACTCCCTCAGTACTGCCCCTCCGACAGTGCAGCGCTCCCTCAGTACTCCCCCTCCGACAGTGCAGCGCTCCCTCAGTCCTGCCACACCGACAGTGCGGCGCTCCCTCAGTACTGCCCCTCCGACAGTGCAGCGCTCTATCAGTGCTGCCCCTCCGACAGTGCGGCTCCCCCTCAGTGCTGCCCCTCCAACAGTGCGGTGCTCCCTCAGTACTGCCCCTCCAACAGTGCCGCACTCCCTCAGTACTGCCCCTCCGACAGTGCAGCGCTCCCTCAGTACTGCCCCTCCGACAGTGCAGCGCTCCCTCAGAACTGCCCCTCCGACAGTGCAGCGCTCCCTCAGTACTGCCCCTCCGACAGTGCGGCGCTCCCTCAGTACTGCCCCTCCGACAGTGCGGCGCTCCCTCAGTACTGCCCCACCGACAGTGCCGCACTCCCTCAGTACTGCCCCTCCCACATTGCAGCGCTCCCTCAGTACTGCCCCTCCGACAGTGCAGCGCTCCCTCACTACTGCCCCTCCGACAGTGCAGCGCTCCCTAAGTACTGCCCCTCCGACAGTGCAGTGCTGCCTCAGTACTGCCCCTCTGACAGTGCAGCGCTCCCTCAGTACTGCCCCTCCGACAGTGCAGTGCTGCCTCAGTACTGCACCTCCGACAGTGCAGCGCTCCCTCAGTACTGCCCCTCCGACAGTGCAGTGCTCCCTCACTACTGCCCCTCCGACAGTGCAGCGCTCCCTCAGTAGTGCCCCTCCGACAGTGCAGTGCTGCCTCAGTACTGCCCCTCCGACAGTGCAGCTGTCCCTAAGTACTGACCCTCCGACATTGCGGCGCTCCCTCAGTACTGCCCCTCCGACAGTGCAACGCTCCCTCAGTACTGCCCCTCTGACAGTGCAGCGCTCCCTCAGTACTGACCCTCCGACAGTGCGGCGCTCCCTCAGTACTGCCGCTCCGACAGTGCGGCGCTCCCTCAGTACTGCCCCTCCGACAGTGCAGCGCTCCCTCAGCACTGCCCCTCCGACAGTGCAGTGCTGCCTCAGTACTGCCGCTCTGACAGTGCAGCGCTCCCTCAGTACTGCCCCTCCGACAGTACAGCACTCCCTCAGTACTGCCCCTCCGACAGTGCAGCTGTCCCCAAGTACTGACCCTCCGACAGTGCGGCGCTCCCTCAGTACTGCCCCTCCGACAGTGCGGCGCTCCCTCAGTACTGCCCCTCCGACAGTGCAGTGCTGCCTCAGTACTGCACCTCCAACAGTGCAGCGCTCCCTCAGTACTGCCCCTCCGACAGTGCAGCGCTCCCTCAGTACTGCCCCTCTGACAGTGCAGCACTCCCTCAGTACTGCCCCTCCGACAGTGCAGCGCTCCCTCAGTACTCCCCCTCCGACAGTGCATTGCTGCCTCAGTACTGCACCTCCGACAGTGCAGCGCTCCCTCAGTAATGCCCCTCCGACAGTGCAGCGCTCCCTCAGTACTGCCCCTCCGACAGTGCAGCACTCCATCAGTACTGCCCCTCCGACAGTGCAGCGCTCCCTCAGTCCTGCCCCACCGACAGTGCAGCGCTCCCTCAGTACTACCCTCCGACAGTGCAGCGCTCCCTCAGTACTGCCCCTCCGACAGTGCGGCGCTCCCTCAGTACTGCCCCTCCGACAGTGCAGCGCTCTATCAGTACTGCCCCTCCGACAGTGCGGCTCCCCCTCAGTGCTGCCCCTCCAACAGTGCGGTGCTCCCTCAGTACTGCCCCTCCAACAGTGCCGCACTCCCTCAGTACTGCCCCTCCGACAGTGCAGCTCTCCCTCAGTACTGCCCCTCCGACAGTGCAGCGCTCCCTCAGTACTGCCCCTCCGACAGTGCCGCGCTCCCTCAGTACTGCCCCTCCGACAGTGCGGCGCTCCCTCAGTACTGCCCCTCCGACAGTGCGGCGGTCCCTCAGTACTGCCCCTCCGACAGTGCCGCACTCCCACAGTACTGCCCCTCCCACAGTGCAGCGCTCCCTCATTACTGCCCCTCCGACAGTGCAGCGCTCCCTCACTAATGCCCCACCGACAGTGCAGCGCTCCCTAAGTACTGCCCCTCCGACAGTGCAGTGCTGCCTCAGTACTGCCCCTCCGACAGTGCAGCTGTCCCTAAGTACTGACCCTCCGACATTACGGCACTCCCTCAGTACTGCCCCTCCGACAGTGCAGCGCTCCCTCAGTACTGCCCCTCCGACAGTGCAGCGCTCCCTCAGTACTGACCCTCCGACAGTGCGGCGCTCCCTCAGTACTGCCCCTCCGACAGTGCAGCGCTCCCTCAGTACTGCCCCTCCGACAGTGCAGTTCTCCCTCAGTACTGCCCCTCCGACAGCGCAGTGCTGCCTCAGTACTGCACCTCCAACAGTGCAGCGCTCCCTCAGTACTGCCCCTCCGACAGTGCGGTGCTCCCTCAGTACTGCCCCTCCGACAGTGCGGCGCTCCCTCAGTACTGCCCCTCCGACAGTGCCACACTCCCTCAGTACTGCCCCTCCCACAGTGCAGCGCTCCCTCAGTACTGCCCCTCCGACAGTGCGGCGGTCCCTCAGTACTGCCCCTCCAACAGTGCCGCACTCCCACAGTACTGCCCCTCCCACAGTGCAGCGCTCCCTCATTACTGCCCCTCCGACAGTGCAGCGCTCCCTCACTAATGCCCCTCCGACAGTGCAGCGCTCCCTAAGTACTGCCCCTCCGACAGTGCAGTGCTGCCTCAGTACTGCCCCTCCGACAGTGCAGCTGTCCCTAAGTACTGACCCTCCGACATTACGGCAATCCCTCAGTACTGCCCCTCCGACAGTGCAGCGCTCCCTCAGTACTGCCCCTCCGACAGTGCAGCGCTCCCTCAGTACTGACCCTCCGACAGTGCGGCGCTCCCTCAGTACTGCCCCTCCGACAGTGCAGCGCTCCCTCAGTACTGCCCCTCCGACAGTGCAGTTCTCCCTCAGTACTGCCCCTCCGACAGCGCAGTGCTGCCTCAGTACTGCACCTCCAACAGTGCAGCGCTCCCTCAGTACTGCCCCTCCGACAGTGCGGTGCTCCCTCAGTACTGCCCCTCCGACAGTGCGGCGCTCCCTCAGTACTGCCCCTCCGACAGTGCCGCACTCCCTCAGTACTGCCCCTCCCACAGTGCAGCGCTCCCTCAGTACTGCCCCTCCGACAGTGCAGCGCTCCCTCACTACTGCCCCTCCGACAGTGCAGCGCTCCCTAAGTACTGCCCCTCCGACAGTGCAGTGCTGCCTCAGTACTGCCCCTCCGACAGTGCAGCTGTCCCTAAGTACTGACCCTCCGACATTGCGGCACTCCCTCAGTACTGCCCCTCCGACATTGCAGCGCTCCCTCAGTATAGCCCCTCCGACAGTGCAGAGCTCCCTCAGTACTGACCCTCCGACAGTGCGGCGCTCCCTCAGTACTGCCCCTCCGACAGTGTAGCGCTCCCTCAGTACTGCCCCTCCGACAGTGCAGCGCTCCCTCAGTACTGCCCCTCCAACAGCGCAGTGCTGCCTCAGTACTGCCCCTCCGACAGTGCAGCTGTCCCTAAGTACTGACCCTCCGACATTGCGGCACTCCCTCAGTACTGCCCCTCCGACAGTGCAGCGCTCCCTCAGTACTGCCCCTCCGACAGTGCAGCGCTCCCTCCGTACTGACCCTCCGACAGTGCGGCGCTCCCTCAGTACTGCCGCTCCGACTGTGCAGCGCTCCCTCAGTACTGCCCCTCCGACAGTGCAGTGCTGCCTCAGTACTGCACCTCCGACAGTGCAGTGCTGCCTCAGTACTGCACCTCCGACAGTGCAGCGCTCCCTCAGTACTGCCCCTCCGACCATGCAGCGCTCCCTCAGCACTGCCCCTCCGACAGTGCAGCACTCCCTCAGTACTGCCCCTCTGACAGTGCAGCGCTCCCTCAGTACTGCCCCTCCGACAGTGCAGTGCTGCCTCAGTACTGCACCTCCGACAGTGCAGCGCGCCCTCAGTACTGCCCCTCCGACAGTGCAGCACTCCCTCACTACTGCCCCTCCGACAGTGCAGCGCTCCCTCAGTAGTGCCCCTCCGACAGTGCAGTGCTGCCTCAGTACTGCCCCTCCGACAGTGCAGCTGTCCCCAAGTACTGACCCTCCGACATTGCGGCGATCCCTCAGTACTGCCCCTCCAACAGTGCAGCGCTCCCTCAGTACTGCCCCTCCGACAGTGCAGCGCTCCCTCTGTACTGACCCTCCGACAGTGCGGCGCTCCCTCAGTACTGCCCCTCCGACAGTGCGGCGCTCCCTCAGTACTGCCCCTCCGACAGTGCAGTGCTGCCTCAGTACTGCACCTCCAACAGTGCAGCGCTCCCTCAGTACTGCCCCTCCGACAGTGCAGCGCTCCCTCAGTACTGCCCCTCTGACAGTGCAGCACTCCCTCAGTACTGCCCCTCCGACAGTGCAGCGCTCCCTCAGTACTGCCCCTCCGACAGTGCAGCACTCCATCAGTACTGCCCCTCCGACAGTGCAGCGCTCCCTCAGTCCTGCCCCACCGACAGTGCAGCGCTCCCTCAGT
>NW_028226148.1:0-69606 GCF_052327205.1 Somniosus microcephalus | reverse complement strand
AGCATATACACCGCACACTGACAGTATATACTCTGCACACTGACACTATATACACCGCACATTGACAGTATATACACTGCACACTGACATTATATACACCGCACTTTGACAGTATATACAGCACACACTGACAGTATATACACCGCACACTGACGGTATATACACCACACAGCGACGGTATATACACCGCACACTGACTGTATATACGCCGCACACTAGCGGTAAATACACCACAAATTTACAGTATATACACCGCTCACTGTCGGTATATACACCGCACACTGACGGTATATACACCGCACACTGACAGTATATACACCGCACACTGAAAGGATAAACACCGCACACTGACGGTATATACACCGCACATTGATAGTATATACAGCTCACACTGACAGTAGATACACCGCACACTGACGGTAAATACACCACACACTGGCGGTATATACACCACCCATTTACAGTATATACACCGCTCACTGACGGTATATACACCACAAGCTGACGGTATATACACCGCACACTGACAGTATATACACCGCACACTGACAGTATATACACCGCACACTGACAGCATATACACCGCACACTGACAGTATATACACCGCACACTGACAGTATATACACCGCACACTGACAGCATATACACCGCACACTGACAGAATATACATGGCACACTGATGGTATATGCACCGCACACTGACGGTATATACACCGCACACTGACAGTATATACACCGCACACTGAAAGGATAAACACCGCACACTGACGGTATATACACCGCACATTGATAGTATATACAGCTCACACTGACAGTAGATACACCGCACACTGACGGTAAATACACCACACACTGGCGGTATATACACCACCCATTTACAGTATATACACCGCTCACTGACGGTATATACACCACAAGCTGACGGTATATACACCGCACACTGACAGTATATACACCGCACACTGACAGTATATACACCGCACACTGACAGCATATACACCGCACACTGACAGTATATACACCGCACACTGACAGTATATACACCGCACACTGACAGCATATACACCGCACACTGACAGAATATACATGGCACACTGATGGTATATGCACCGCACACTGACGGCATATACACCGCACACTGACAGTATATACACCGCACACTGACAGTATATACACCGCACACGGACAGTATATACACAGCACAATGATGGTATATACACCGCACACTGACGGTATATACAACGCACACTGACGGTATATACACCGCACACTGACAGTCTATACACCAAACACTGAGAGTATATACACCGCACACTGACTGTATATACACCGCACACTGACGGTATATACACCGCACACTGACAGTATATACACCGCGCAGACGGTATATACACCGCACACTGACTGTATATACACCGCACACTGACGGCATGTACACCGCAAACGGACAGTATATGCACCGCACACTGAAGGTATATACACCGCAAACTGACAGTATATACACCGCACACTGATGGTATATACACCGAACACTGACGGTATATACACCGCACACTGACGGTATATACACCGCACACTAACGGTATATACACCGCACACTGACGGTATATACACCACACACTGACAGTATATACACCGCACACTGACGGTATATGCACCGCACACTGACAGTATATACACCGCACACTGACTGTATATACACCGCACACTAACGGTATATACACCACACTCTGACGGTATATACACCACACACTGACAGTATATACACCGCACACTGACAGTATAAACACTGCACAGTGACGGTATATACACTGCACACTGAGAGTATATACACCGCACACTGACGGTATACACACCACACACTGACGGTATATACACCGCGCACTAACGGTATATACACCGCACATTGAAGGTATATACACCGCGCACTGACAGTATATACACCTCACACTGACAGTATATACACCGCACACTGCCGGTATATACCCCGCAAACTGACGGTATATACACCGCACATTGACAGTATATACATCGCACACTGACGGTATATACGCCGCACACTGACGGTATATACACTGCAAACTGATGGTATATACACCGCACACTGACGGTATATACACCATAGACTGACGGTATATGTACCGCACACTGACAGTATATACAACGCACACTGACGGGATATACACCGCACACTGACGGTATATACACCGCACACTGCCAGTGTATGCACCGCTCACTGACAGTATATACACCGCACACTGACCGTATATACACCGCACACTGACTGTATATACACAGCACACTGTCGGTATATACACCACACACTAGCGGTATATACACCACACATTGACAGTATATAAACCGCACACTGACGGTATATACACCGGACACTGACAGTATATACACTGCACACTGACGGTAAATACACCACACATTGACAGTATATACAGCACACACTGCGAGTATATACACCGCACACTGACGGTAAATACACCACACACTGACGGTATATACACCACACACTGGCGGTATATACACCACCCATTGACAGTATATACACTGCTCATTGGCCGTATATACACCACACGCTGACGGTATATACACCGCACACTGACAGTATATACACCGCACACTGACAGTATATACACCGCACACTTACGGCATATACACCGCACACACAGACGGTGTATAAACCGCACACTGACATTATATACACCGCACACTGACGGTATATACAACGCACACAGACAGTATATAGACCGCACACTGACAGTATATACACCAGACACTGACTGTGTATACACCGCACACTGACTGTATATACACTGCACACTGACGGTAAATACACCGCACACTGAGAGAATATACACCGCACACTGACGGTATATACACCACACACTGACGGTACGTACACCTTACACTGATGGTATATACACCGCACACTGACAGTAAATACACCACACACTGACATTTTTTACACCGGACACTGACGGTATATACACTGCACACTGACGGTATATACACCCCACACTGACAGTATATAAACAGCACACTGACGGTATATACACTGCACACTGACGGTATATACACTGCACACTGACAGTATATACACTGCACACTGACTGTATATACACCGCACACAGACTGTATATACACCGCACACTGACAGTATATACACCGCACACAGACTGTATATACACCGCACACTGACAGTATATACACCGCACACTGACAGCATATACACCGCACACTGACAGTATATACTCTGCACACTGACGGTATATACACCGCACATTGACAGTATATACACTGCACACTGACATTATATACACCGCACTTTGACAGTATATACAGCACACACTGACAGTATATACACCGCACACTGACGGTATATACACCACACAGCGACGGTATATACACCACACGCTGATGGTAGAAACACCACACACTGACAGTATATACACCGCACACTGACGGTATATACACCGCACACTGACAGTATATACACCGCACACTGACGGTATATACACCGCACATTGACAGTATATACACTGCACACTGACATTATATACACCGCACTTTGACAGTATATACAGCACACACTGACAGTATATACACCGCACACTGACGGTATATACACCGCACACTGACAGTATATACACCGCACACTGACGGTATCTACACCGCACACTGACGGTATATACACCGCACACTAGCGGTATATACACCACAAATTTACAGTATATACACCGCTCACTGACGGTATATACACCGCACACTGACGGTATATACTCCTCACACTGACAGTATATACACCGCACACTGACGGTGTATACACCGCACACTGACGGTATATACACCGCACACTGACGGTATATACACCGCACACTAGCCGTATATACACCACAAATTTACAGTATATACACCGCTCACTGACGGTGTATACACCGCACACTGACGGTATATACACCGCACACTGACGGTATATACACCGCACACTGACAGTATATACCCCGCACACTGAAAGGATAAACACCGCACACTGACGGTACATTCACCGCACATTGACAGTATATACAGCACACACTGACAGTATATACACTGCACACTGACGGTAAATACATCACACACTGACGGTATATACACCACACACTGGCGGTATATACAACACCCATTGACAATATATACACCGCTCACTGACGGTATATACACCACACGCTGACGGTATATACACCGCACACTGATAGTATATACACCGCACACTGACGGTATATACACCGCACCCTGACGGTATATAAACCGCACACTGACGGTATATACAACGCACACTGACAGTATATACACCGCACACTGAAAGGATAAACACCGCACACTGACGGTATATACACCGCACATTGATAGTATATACAGCTCACACTGACAGTAGATACACCGCACACTGACGGTAAATACACCACACACTGGCGGTATATACACCACCCATTTACAGTATATACACCGCTCACTGACGGTATATACACCACAAGCTGACGGTATATACACCGCACACTGACAGTATATACACCGCACACTGACAGTATATACACCGCACACTGACAGCATATACACCGCACACTGACAGTATATACACCGCACACTGACAGTATATACACCGCACACTGACAGCATATACACCGCACACTGACAGAATATACATGGCACACTGATGGTATATGCACCGCACACTGACGGCATATACACCGCACACTGACAGTATATACACCGCACACTGACAGTATATACACCGCACACGGACAGTATATACACAGCACAATGATGGTATATACACCGCACACTGACGGTATATACAACGCACACTGACGGTATATACACCGCACACTGACAGTCTATACACCAAACACTGAGAGTATATACACCGCACACTGACTGTATATACACCGCACACTGACGGTATATACACCGCACACTGACAGTATATACACCGCGCAGACGGTATATACACCGCACACTGACTGTATATACACCGCACACTGACGGCATGTACACCGCAAACGGACAGTATATGCACCGCACACTGAAGGTATATACACCGCAAACTGACAGTATATACACCGCACACTGATGGTATATACACCGAACACTGACGGTATATACACCGCACACTGACGGTATATACACCGCACACTAACGGTATATACACCGCACACTGACGGTATATACACCACACACTGACAGTATATACACCGCACACTGACGGTATATGCACCGCACACTGACAGTATATACACCGCACACTGACTGTATATACACCGCACACTAACGGTATATACACCACACTCTGACGGTATATACACCACACACTGACAGTATATACACCGCACACTGACAGTATAAACACTGCACAGTGACGGTATATACACTGCACACTGAGAGTATATACACCGCACACTGACGGTATACACACCACACACTGACGGTATATACACCGCGCACTAACGGTATATACACCGCACATTGAAGGTATATACACCGCGCACTGACAGTATATACACCTCACACTGACAGTATATACACCGCACACTGCCGGTATATACCCCGCAAACTGACGGTATATACACCGCACACTGACAGTATATACATCGCACACTGACGGTATATACGCCGCACACTGACGGTATATACACTGCAAACTGATGGTATATACACCGCACACTGACGGTATATACACCATAGACTGACGGTATATGTACCGCACACTGACAGTATATACAACGCACACTGACGGGATATACACCGCACACTGACGGTATATACACCGCACACTGCCAGTGTATGCACCGCTCACTGACAGTATATACACCGCACACTGACCGTATATACACCGCACACTGACTGTATATACACAGCACACTGTCGGTATATACACCACACACTAGCGGTATATACACCACACATTGACAGTATATAAACCGCACACTGACGGTATATACACCGGACACTGACAGTATATACACTGCACACTGACGGTAAATACACCACACATTGACAGTATATACAGCACACACTGCGAGTATATACACCGCACACTGACGGTAAATACACCACACACTGACGGTATATACACCACACACTGGCGGTATATACACCACCCATTGACAGTATATACACTGCTCATTGGCCGTATATACACCACACGCTGACGGTATATACACCGCACACTGACAGTATATACACCGCACACTGACAGTATATACACCGCACACTTACGGCATATACACCGCACACACAGACGGTGTATAAACCGCACACTGACATTATATACACCGCACACTGACGGTATATACAACGCACACAGACAGTATATAGACCGCACACTGACAGTATATACACCAGACACTGACTGTGTATACACCGCACACTGACTGTATATACACTGCACACTGACGGTAAATACACCGCACACTGAGAGAATATACACCGCACACTGACGGTATATACACCACACACTGACGGTACGTACACCTTACACTGATGGTATATACACCGCACACTGACAGTAAATACACCACACACTGACATTTTTTACACCGGACACTGACGGTATATACACTGCACACTGACGGTATATACACCCCACACTGACGGTATATAAACAGCACACTGACGGTATATACACTGCACACTGACGGTATATACACTGCACACTGACAGTATATACACTGCACACTGACTGTATATACACCGCACACAGACTGTATATACACCGCACACTGACAGTATATACACCGCACACAGACTGTATATACACCGCACACTGACAGTATATACACCGCACACTGACAGCATATACACCGCACACTGACAGTATATACTCTGCACACTGACGGTATATACACCGCACATTGACAGTATATACACTGCACACTGACATTATATACACCGCACTTTGACAGTATATACAGCACACACTGACAGTATATACACCGCACACTGACGGTATATACACCACACAGCGACGGTATATACACCACACGCTGATGGTAGAAACACCACACACTGACAGTATATACACCGCACACTGACGGTATATACACCGCACACTGACAGTATATACACCGCACACTGACGGTATCTACACCGCACACTGACGGTATATACACCGCACACTAGCGGTATATACACCACAAATTTACAGTATATACACCGCTCACTGACGGTATATACACCGCACACTGACGGTATATACTCCTCACACTGACAGTATATACACCGCACACTGACGGTGTATACACCGCACACTGACGGTATATACACCGCACACTGACGGTATATACACCGCACACTAGCCGTATATACACCACAAATTTACAGTATATACACCGCTCACTGACGGTGTATACACCGCACACTGACGGTATATACACCGCACACTGACGGTATATACACCGCACACTGACAGTATATACCCCGCACACTGAAAGGATAAACACCGCACACTGACGGTACATTCACCGCACATTGACAGTATATACAGCACACACTGACAGTATATACACTGCACACTGACGGTAAATACATCACACACTGACGGTATATACACCACACACTGGCGGTATATACAACACCCATTGACAATATATACACCGCTCACTGACGGTATATACACCACACGCTGACGGTATATACACCGCACACTGATAGTATATACACCGCACACTGACGGTATATACACCGCACCCTGACGGTATATAAACCGCACACTGACGGTATATACAACGCACACTGACAGTATATACACCGCACACTGAAAGGATAAACACCGCACACTGACGGTATATACACCGCACATTGATAGTATATACAGCTCACACTGACAGTAGATACACCGCACACTGACGGTAAATACACCACACACTGGCGGTATATACACCACCCATTTACAGTATATACACCGCTCACTGACGGTATATACACCACAAGCTGACGGTATATACACCGCACACTGACAGTATATACACCGCACACTGACAGTATATACACCGCACACTGACAGCATATACACCGCACACTGACAGTATTATTACACCGCACACTGACAGTATATACACCGCACACTGACAGCATATACACCGCACACTGACAGAATATACATGGCACACTGATGGTATATGCACCGCACACTGACGGCATATACACCGCACACTGACAGTATATACACCGCACACTGACAGTATATACACCGCACACGGACAGTATATACACAGCACAATGATGGTATATACACCGCACACTGACGGTATATACAACGCACACTGACGGTATATACACCGCACACTGACAGTCTATACACCAAACACTGAGAGTATATACACCGCACACTGACTGTATATACACCACACACTGACGGTATATACACCGCACACTGACAGTATATACACCGCGCAGACGGTATATACACCGCACACTGACTGTATATACACCGCACACTGACGGCATGTACACCGCAAACGGACAGTATATGCACCGCACACTGAAGGTATATACACCGCAAACTGACAGTATATACACCGCACACTGATGGTATATACACCGAACACTGACGGTATATACACCGCACACTGACGGTATATACACCGCACACTAACGGTATATACACCGCACACTGACGGTATATACACCACACACTGACAGTATATACACCGCACACTGACGGTATATGCACCGCACACTGACAGTATATACACCGCACACTGACTGTATATACACCGCACACTAACGGTATATACACCACACTCTGACGGTATATACACCACACACTGACAGTATATACACCGCACACTGACAGTATAAACACTGCACAGTGACGGTATATACACTGCACACTGAGAGTATATACACCGCACACTGACGGTATACACACCACACACTGACGGTATATACACCGCGCACTAACGGTATATACACCGCACATTGAAGGTATATACACCGCGCACTGACAGTATATACACCTCACACTGACAGTATATACACCGCACACTGCCGGTATATACCCGCAAACTGACGGTATATACACCGCACACTGACAGTATATACATCGCACACTGACGGTATATACGCCGCACACTGACGGTATATACGCTGCAAACTGATGGTATATACACCGCACACTGACGGTATATACACCATAGACTGACGGTATATGTACCGCACACTGACAGTATATACAACGCACACTGACGGGATATACACCGCACACTGACGGTATATACACCGCACACTGCCAGTGTATGCACCGCTCACTGACAGTATATACACCGCACACTGACCGTATATACACCGCACACTGACTGTATATACACAGCACACTGTCGGTATATACACCACACACTAGCGGTATATACACCACACATTGACAGTATATAAACCGCACACTGACGGTATATACACCGGACACTGACAGTATATACACTGCACACTGACGGTAAATACACCACACATTGACAGTATATACAGCACACACTGCGAGTATATACACCGCACACTGACGGTAAATACACCACACACTGACGGTATATACACCACACACTGGCGGTATATACACCACCCATTGACAGTATATACACTGCTCATTGGCCGTATATACACCACACGCTGACGGTATATACACCGCACACTGACAGTATATACACCGCACACTGACAGTATATACACCGCACACTTACGGCATATACACCGCACACACAGACGGTGTATAAACCGCACACTGACATTATATACACCGCACACTGACGGTATATACAACGCACACAGACAGTATATAGACCGCACACTGACAGTATATACACCAGACACTGACTGTGTATACACCGCACACTGACTGTATATACACTGCACACTGACGGTAAATACACCGCACACTGAGAGAATATACACCGCACACTGACGGTATATACACCACACACTGACGGTACGTACACCTTACACTGATGGTATATACACCGCACACTGACAAGTAAATACACCACACACTGACATTTTTTACACCGGACACTGACGGTATATACACTGCACACTGACGGTATATACACCCCACACTGACGGTATATAAACAGCACACTGACGGTATATACACTGCACACTGACGGTATATACACTGCACACTGACAGTATATACACTGCACACTGACTGTATATACACCGCACACAGACTGTATATACACCGCACACTGACAGTATATACACCGCACACAGACTGTATATACACCGCACACTGACAGTATATACACCGCACACTGACAGCATATACACCGCACACTGACAGTATATACTCTGCACACTGACGGTATATACACCGCACATTGACAGTATATACACTGCACACTGACATTATATACACCGCACTTTGACAGTATATACAGCACACACTGACAGTATATACACCGCACACTGACGGTATATACACCACACAGCGACGGTATATACACCACACGCTGATGGTAGAAACACCACACACTGACAGTATATACACCGCACACTGACGGTATATACACCGCACACTGACAGTATATACACCGCACACTGACGGTATCTACACCGCACACTGACGGTATATACACCGCACACTAGCGGTATATACACCACAAATTTACAGTATATACACCGCTCACTGACGGTATATACACCGCACACTGACGGTATATACTCCTCACACTGACAGTATATACACCGCACACTGACGGTGTATACACCGCACACTGACGGTATATACACCGCACACTGACGGTATATACACCGCACACTAGCCGTATATACACCACAAATTTACAGTATATACACCGCTCACTGACGGTGTATACACCGCACACTGACGGTATATACACCGCACACTGACGGTATATACACCGCACACTGACAGTATATACCCCGCACACTGAAAGGATAAACACCGCACACTGACGGTACATTCACCGCACATTGACAGTATATACAGCACACACTGACAGTATATACACTGCACACTGACGGTAAATACATCACACACTGACGGTATATACACCACACACTGGCGGTATATACAACACCCATTGACAATATATACACCGCTCACTGACGGTATATACACCACACGCTGACGGTATATACACCGCACACTGATAGTATATACACCGCACACTGACGGTATATACACCGCACCCTGACGGTATATAAACCGCACACTGACGGTATATACAACGCACACTGACGGTATATACACCGCACACTGACAGTCTATACACCAAACACTGAGAGTATATACACCGCACACTGACTGTATATACACCGCACACTGACGGTATATACACCGCACACTGACGGTATATACACCGCACACTGATGGTATATACACCGCACACTGACGGTATATACACCGCACACTGACAGAACATACACTGCACAGTGACGGTATATACACCGCACACTGACGGTATATACACCGCACACTGACGGTATATACACCGCAAATGGACAGTATATGCACCGCACACTGACGGTATATACACCGCAAACTGACAGTATATACACCGCACACTGACGGTATATACACCGAAAACTGACGGTATATACACCGCACACTGATGGTATATACACCGCACACTAACGGTATATACACCGCACACTGACGGTATATACACCACACACTGACAGTATATACACCGCACACTGACGGTATATGCACCGCACACTGACAGTATATACGCCGCACACTGACTGTATATACACCGCACACTAACGGTATATACACCGCACTCTGACAGTATATACATCGCACACTGACAGTATAAACACTGCACAGTGACGGTATATACACCGCACACTGAGAGTATACACACCGCACACTGACGGTATATACACCACACACTGACGGTATATACACCGTGCACTAACGGTATATACACCGCACATTGAAGGTATATACACCGCACACTGACAGTATATACACCTCACACTGACAGTATATACACCGCACACTGCCGGTATATACCCCGCAAACTGACAGTATATACACCGCACACTGACAGTATATACACTGCAAACTGACGGTATATACACCGCACACTGACGGTATATACACCATAGACTGACGGTATATATACCGCACACTGACAGTATATACACCGCACAGTGACAGTATATACACCGCACACTGACAGTATATACAACACACACTGACGGGATATACACCGCACACTGACGGTATATACACCACACATTGACAGTATATACACCGCTCACTGACGGTATATAAACGTACACTGACGGTATTTTCACCGGACACTGACAATATATACACTACTCACTGATGGTAAATACACCACACATTGACAGTATATACAGCACACACTGCGAGTATATACACCGCGCACTGACGGTAAATACACCACACACTGACGGTATATACACCACACACTGGCGGTATATACACCACCCATTGACAGTATATACACCGCTCACTGACCGTATATACACCACACGCTGTCGGTATATACACCGCACACTGACAGTATATACACCGCACACTGACAGTATATACACCGCACACTGACGGCATATACACCGCACACACTGACGGTGTATAAACCGCGTACTGACATTATATACACCGCACACTGACGGTATATACACAGCACACAGACAGTATATAGACCGCACACTGACAGTATATACACCGGACACTGACTGTACATACACCGCACACTGACTGTATATACACTGCACACTGACGGTATATACACCACACACTGACGGTACATACACCTTACACTGATGGTATATACACCGCACACTGACAGTATATACACCGCACACTGACATTATATACACCGGACACTGACGGTATATACACAGCACACTGACGGTATATACAGCCCACACTGACGGTATTTACACAGCACACTGCCGGTATATACACTGCACACTGACGGTATATACAGTGCACACTGACTGTATATACACCGCAAACAGACTGTATATACACCGCACACTGACAGTATATACACCGCACTTTGACAGTATATACACCGCGCACTGACAGCATATACACCGCACACTGACAGTATATACTCTGCACACTGACGGTATATACACCGCACATTGACAGTATATACACTGCACACTGACATTATATACACCGCACTTTGACAGTATATACAGCACACACTGACAGTATATACACCGCACACTGACGGTATATACACCACACAGCGACGGTATATACACCACACACTGATTGTAGAAACACCACACACTGATAGTATATACACCGCACACTGACGGTATATACACCGCACACTGACAGTATATACACCGCACACTGACGGTATATACACCGCACACTGACGGTATATACATCGCACACTAGCGGTATATACACCACAAATTTACAGTATATACACCGCTCACTGACGGTATATACACCGCACACTGACGGTATATACACCGCACACTGACAGTATATACACCGCACACTGAAAGGATAAACACCGCAAACTGACGGTATATACACCGCACATTGACAGTATATACAGCACACACTGACAGTATATACACCGCACACTGACGGTAAATACATCACACACTGACGGTATATACACCACACACTGGCGGTATATACACCACCCATTGACAGTATATACACCGCTCACTGACGGTATATACACCACACGCTGACGGTATATACACCGCACACTGATAGTATATACACGGCACACTGACGGCATATACACTGCACACACTGACGGTGCATAAACCGCACACTGACATTATATACACCGCACACTGACGGTATATACACCGCACACAGACAGTATATAGACCGCACACTGACAGTATATACACCGCACACTGATTGTACATACACCGCACACTGACTGTATATACACTGCACACTGACGATATATACACTGCACACTGACGCTATATACACCGCACACTGACGGTATATACACCGCACACTGAGAGCATATACACCACACACTGACGGTACATACACCTTACACTGACGGTATATACACCGCACACTGACAGTATATACACCGCACACTGACAGTATATACACCGCACACTGACGGTATATACACCGCACACTGACATTATATACACTGGACACTGACGGTATATACACCGCACACTGACGGTATATACACCCCACACTGACGGTATATACACAGCACACTGACGATATATACACTGCACACTGACGGTATATACACTGCACACTGACTGTATATACACCGCACACTGACAGTATATACACCGCACACTGACAGCATATAAACCGCACACTGATGGTATATACACTGCACACTGACAGTATATACACCGCACACTGTTAGTATATACACCGCACACTGACAGTATATACTCTGCACACTGACGGTATGTACATCGCACATTGACAGCATATACACTGCACACTGACGTTATATACACCGCACATTGACAGTATATACAGCACACACTGACAGTATATAAACCGCACACTGACTGTATATACACCACACAGCGACGGTATATACACCACACACTGACGGTAGAAACACCACACACTGACAGTATATACACCGCACACTTACGGTATATACACCGCACACTGACAGAATATACGCCGCACACTGATGGTATACACACCGCACACTGACGGTATATACACCGCACACTGACAGTCTATACACCACACACTGACAGTATATACACCGCAAACTGATGGTATATACACCACACACTGACAGTATATACACTGCACACTGACAGTATGTACACCGCACACTGACTGTATATACAGCACACACTGACAGTATATACACCGCACACTGACGGTATATACACCACACAGCGACGGTATATACACCACACACTGACGGTAGAAACACCACACACTGACAGTATATACACCGCACACTGACGGTATATACACCGCACACTGACGGTATATACACCGCACACAGACAGTATATACACCGCACACTGACAGTATATACACCGCACACTGATTGTACATACACCGCACACTGACTGTATATACACTGCACACTGACGGTATATACACCGCACACTGACGCTATATACACCGCACACTGACGGTATATACACCGCACACTGAGAGCATATACACCGCACACTGACGGTACATACACCTTACACTGACGGTATATACACCGCACACTGACAGTATATACACCGCACACTGATGGTATATACACCGCACACTGACATTATATACACCGGACACTGACGGTATATACACCGCACACTGACGGTATATACACCCCACACTGACGGTATATACACAGCACACTGACGATATATACACTGCACACTGACGGTATATACACTGCACACTGACTGTATATACACCGCACACTGACAGTATATACACCGCACACTGACAGCATATACACAGCACACTGATGTTATATACACTGCACACTGACAGTATATACACCGCACACTGTTAGTATATACACCGCACACTGACAGTATATATTCTGCACACTGACGGTATGTACACCGCACATTGACAGCATATACACTGCACACTGACGTTATATACACCGCACATTGACAGTATATACAGCACACACTGACAGTATATAAACCGCACACTGACTGTATATACACCACACAGCGACGGTATATAAACCACACACTGACGGTAGAAACACCACACACTGACAGTGTACACACCGCACACTTACGGTATATACACCGCACACTGACAGAATATACACCGCACACTGATGGTATACACACCGCACACTGACGGTATATGCACCGCACACTGACAGCCTATACACCACACACTGACAGTATATACACCGCAAACTGATGGTATATACACCACACACTGACAGTATATACACCACACACTGACAGTATATACACTGCACACTGACAGTATATACACTGCACACTGACAGTATGTGCACCGCACACTGACTGTATATACAGCACACACTGACAGTATATACACCGCACACTGACGGTATATACACCACACAGCGACGGTATATACACCACACACTGACGGTAGAAACACCACACACTGAAAGTATATACACCGCACACTGACGGTATATACACCGCACACTGACAGTTTATACACCGCACACTGACAGTATATACACCGCACACTGACAGTATATACACCGCACACCGACAGTCTATGCACCACACACTGACAGTATATACACCGCACACTGATGGTATATACACCACACACAGACAGTATATACACCACACACTGACAGTATATACACTGCACACTGACGGTATATACACCGCACACTGACAGTATGTACAGCGCACACTGATGGTATATACAGCGCACAGAGAGTATATACACCGCACACTGACTGTATATACACCACACAGTGACGGTATATACACGGCACACTGACGGTACTTAAACCGAACCATGACATTATACACACCGCACACTGACATTATAGACACCGCACACTGTGAGTATATACTCCTCACCCTGACTGTATATACACCGCACAGTGACGGTATATACACCGCACACTGAGAGTATATACACCGCACACTGACGGTATATACACCACACACTGACGGCACATACACCTTACACTGACGGTATATACACCGCACACTGACAGTATATACCCCGCACACTGACTGTATATACACCGCACACTGATGGTATATACACCGCAAACTGACGGTATATACACCGCACACTGACGGTATATATACCCTACACTGACGGTATATACACAGCACACTGACGGTATATACAGCGCACACTGACGGCATATACACCACACACTGGTGGTATATACACAGCACACTGACAGTATATACACAGCACACTGACGGTATATACACTGCACACTGACGGTATATACACCGCACACTGACAGTATATACACCACACACTGACGGTATATACACAGCAAACTGACGGCATATACAGCGCACAGAGAGTATATGCACCGCACACTGACGGTATACACTCCTCACACTGACTGTATATACACCGCACACTGACGGTATATACACCGCACACTGACGGTATATACACCGCACACTGACAGTATATACACCGCAAACTGACGGTATATACACCGCACACTGACGGTATATACACCCTACACTGACGGTATATAAACAGCACACTGACGGTATATACAGCGCACACTGACGGCATATACACCACACACTGGTGGTATATACACAGCACACTGACAGTATACACACAGCACACTGACGGTATATACACTGCACACTGACGGTATATACACCGCACACTGACAGTATATACACCACACACTGACGGTATATACACAGCAAACTGACGGCATATACAGCGCACAGAGAGTATATGCACCGCACACTGACGGTATATACTCCTCACACTGACTGTATATACACCGCACACTGACGGTATATACACCGCACACTGACGGTATATACACCGCACACTGACAGTATATACACCGCATACTGACGGTATATACACCCCACACTGACGGTATATACACAGCACACTGATGCTATATACAGTGCACACTGATGGCATATACACCGCACACTGACGCTATATACACAGCACACTGACAGTATATACACCGCACACTGACAGTATATACACCACACACTGACGGTATATACACAGCACACTGACGGTACATACACCTTACACAGACGGTATATACACCGCACACTGACAGTATATAAACCGCACACTGACCGTATATACACCGCACACTGACGGTATATACACTGCACACTGACGGTATATACACCGCACACTGACAGTATGTACACCGCACATTGACAGCATATACACTGCACACTGACGTTATATACACCGCACATTGACAGTATATACAGCACACACTGACAGTATATAAACCGCACACTGACTGTATATACACCACACAGCGACGGTATATAAACCACACACTGACGGTAGAAACACCACACACTGACAGTGTACACACCGCACACTTACGGTATATACACCGCACACTGACAGAATATACACCGCACACTGATGGTATACACACCGCACACTGACGGTATATACACCGCACACTGACAGCCTATACACCACACACTGACAGTATATACACCGCAAACTGATGGTATATACACCACACACTGACAGTATATACACCACACACTGACAGTATATACACTGCACACTGACAGTATATACACTGCACACTGACAGTATGTGCACCGCACACTGACTGTATATACAGCACACACTGACAGTATATACACCGCACACTGACGGTATATACACCACACAGCGACGGTATATACACCACACACTGACGGTAGAAACACCACACACTGAAAGTATATACACCGCACACTGACGGTATATACACCGCACACTGACAGTTTATACACCGCACACTGACAGTATATACACCGCACACTGACAGTATATACACCGCACACCGACAGTCTATGCACCACACACTGACAGTATATACACCGCACACTGATGGTATATACACCACACACAGACAGTATATACACCACACACTGACAGTATATACACTGCACACTGACGGTATATACACCGCACACTGACAGTATGTACAGCGCACACTGATGGTATATACAGCGCACAGAGAGTATATACACCGCACACTGACTGTATATACACCACACAGTGACGGTATATACACGGCACACTGACGGTACTTAAACCGAACCATGACATTATACACACCGCACACTGACATTATAGACACCGCACACTGTGAGTATATACTCCTCACCCTGACTGTATATACACCGCACAGTGACGGTATATACACCGCACACTGAGAGTATATACACCGCACACTGACGGTATATACACCACACACTGACGGCACATACACCTTACACTGACGGTATATACACCGCACACTGACAGTATATACCCCGCACACTGACTGTATATACACCGCACACTGATGGTATATACACCGCAAACTGACGGTATATACACCGCACACTGACGGTATATATACCCTACACTGACGGTATATACACAGCACACTGACGGTATATACAGCGCACACTGACGGCATATACACCACACACTGGTGGTATATACACAGCACACTGACAGTATATACACAGCACACTGACGGTATATACACTGCACACTGACGGTATATACACCGCACACTGACAGTATATACACCACACACTGACGGTATATACACAGCAAACTGACGGCATATACAGCGCACAGAGAGTATATGCACCGCACACTGACGGTATACACTCCTCACACTGACTGTATATACACCGCACACTGACGGTATATACACCGCACACTGACGGTATATACACCGCACACTGACAGTATATACACCGCAAACTGACGGTATATACACCGCACACTGACGGTATATACACCCTACACTGACGGTATATACACAGCACACTGACGGTATATACAGCGCACACTGACGGCATATACACCACACACTGGTGGTATATACACAGCACACTGACAGTATACACACAGCACACTGACGGTATATACACTGCACACTGACGGTATATACACCGCACACTGACAGTATATACACCACACACTGACGGTATATACACAGCAAACTGACGGCATATACAGCGCACAGAGAGTATATGCACCGCACACTGACGGTATATACTCCTCACACTGACTGTATATACACCGCACACTGACGGTATATACACCGCACACTGACGGTATATACACCGCACACTGACAGTATATACACCGCATACTGACGGTATATACACCCCACACTGACGGTATATACACAGCACACTGATGCTATATACAGTGCACACTGATGGCATATACACCGCACACTGACGCTATATACACAGCACACTGACAGTATATACACCGCACACTGACAGTATATACACCACACACTGACGGTATATACACAGCACACTGACGGTACATACACCTTACACTGACGGTATATACACCGCACACTGACAGTATATAAACCGCACACTGACTGTATATACACCGCACACTGACGGTATATACACCGCACACTGACGGTATATACACCGCAAACTTACGGTATATACACCGCACACTGACGGTATATACACCCCACACTGACGGTATATACACAGCAGACTTACATTATATACACAGCACACTGACGATATATACACCGCACACTGACGGTATATACACCGCACACTGACGGTATATAGACCGCACACTGACGTTATATACACCGCACACTGACGGTATAAGCACAGCACACTGACGGTATATACACAGCACACTGACGGTATATACACTGCACACTGACGGTATATACACCACACACTGACAGTATACACAATACACACTGAGAGTACACACCGCCCACTGACGATATATACACCGCACACTGACAGTATATACACCGCACACTGACGGTATATGCACTGCAAACTGACGGTATATAGACCACACACTGGCAGTATATACATCGCACACTGACGTTATATACACCGCACACTGACGGTATTTACTCCGCACACTGATGGTATATACACTGCACACTGACAGCATATACACCGCACACTGTTAGTATATACACCGCACACTGACAGTATATACTCTGCACACTGATGGTGTATACACCGCACACTGACAGTATATACACCGCACACTGACAGTATACACACCGCACACTGACGGTATATACACTGCACACCGACGGTATATACACCAGACACTTACGGTATATACACCGCACACTGACAGTCTATGCACCACACACTGACAGTATATACACCGCACACTGATGGTATATACAACACACACTGACAGTATATACACCACACACTGACAGTATATACACTGCACACTGACGGTATATACACCGCACACTGACAGTATGTACACCGCACACTGATGGTATATACAGCGCACAGAGAGTATATACACCGCAAACTGACGGTATATACACCACACACTGACGTTATATACACGGCACACTGACGGTACTTAAACCGAACCATGACATTATACACACCGCACACTGACATTATAGACACCACACACTGTGAGTATATACTCCTCACACTGATTGTATATACACCGCACACTGCGGTATATACACCGCACACTGAGAGTATATACACCGCACACTGACGGTATATACACCACACACTGACGGTACATACACCTTACACTGACGGTATATACACTGCACACTGACAGTATATACCCCGCACACTGACTGTATATACACCGCACTCTGATGGTATATACACCGCAAACTGACGGTATATACACCGCAAACTGATGGTATATACATCGCACACTGACGGTATATACACCCCACACTGACGGTATATACACAGCACACTGATGGTATATACACCACACATTGACAGCACATACTCCACACACTGACTGTATATACACTGCACACTGACAGTATATACACCGCAGACTAGCGGTATATACACCACACATTGACAGTATATACACCGCTCACTGACGGTATATACACCGCACACTGACGGTATATACACCGCACACTGACAGTATATACAGCACACACTGACAGTATATACACCGCACACTGACGGTAAATACACCACACACTGACGGTATATACACCACACACTGGCGGTATATACACCACCCATTGACAGTATATACACCGCTCACTGACGGTATATACACCACACGCTGACGATATATACACTGCACACTGATAGTATATACACCGCACACTGACGGCATATACACTGCACACACTGACGGTATATAAACCGCACACTGACATTATATACACCGCACACTGACGGTATATACACCGCACACAGACAGTATATAGACTGCACACTGACAGTATATACACCGCACACTGACAGTATACACACCACACACTGACGGTATATACACAGCACACTGACGGTACAGACACCTTACACTGACGGTATATACACCGCACACTGACAGTATATACACCGCACACTGACTGTATATACACCACACACTGACGGTATATACACCGCACACTGACGGCATATACACCGCACACTGACGCTATATACACAGCACACTGACGGTATATACACAGCACACTGACGGTATATACACTGCACACTGACGGTATATACACAGCACACTGACAGTATACACAACACTCACTGACAGTACACACCGCCCACTGACGATATATACACCGCACACTGACAGTATATACACCGCACATTGACAGTATATACACCACATACTGACGGTATATACACAGCACACTGACGGTATATACACTGCAAACTGACGGTATATAGACCACACACTGACAGTATATACACCGCACACTGACTGTATATAAACCGCACACTGACGTTATATACACCGCACACTGACGGTATATACACCGCACGCTGATGGTATATACACTGCACACTGTCGGTATATACACCGCACACTGACGGTAAATAAACCACACATTGACAGCATATACAGCACCCACTGACAGTATATACACCGCAAACTGACGGTAAATACACCACACACTGACGGTATATACACCACACATTGGCGGTATATACACCACCCATTGACAGTATATACACCGCTCCCTGACAGTATATACACCGCACACTGACGGCATATACACCGCACACACTGACGGGGTATAAACCGCACACTGACATTATATACACCGCACACTGACGGTATATACACCGCACACAGGCAGTATATAAACCGCACACTGACTGTATATACACCGCACACTGACTGTACATACACCGCACACTGACGGTATACACATCACACACTGACACTATATACACCGCACACTGACGGTATATACACCGCACACTGAGAGCATATACACCGCACACTGGCAGTATATACACCGCACACTGACGGTATATACTGCGCACACTGACGGTATATACACCGTACACTGACAGTATATACACGGCCCACGGACGGTATATACACCGCACACTGACTGCATATACACCGCAAACTGACGGTATATACACTGCTCACTGACGGTATATAAACCGCACACTGACAGTATACACACCACACACTGACGGTATATACACCGCACACTGACGGTATATACACCGCACACTGACAGTATATACAGCACACACTGACAGTATATACACCGCACACTGACGGTAAATACACCACACACTGACGGTATATACACCACACACTGGCGGTATATACACCACCCATTGACAGTATATACACCGCTCACTGACGGTATATACACCACACGCTGACGATATATACACTGCACACTGATAGTATATACACCGCACACTGACGGCATATACACTGCACACACTGACGGTATATAAACCGCACACTGACTGTATGTAGACTGCACACTGACAGTATATACACTGCACACTGACAGTATGTACACCGCACACTGACTGTATATACAGCACACACTGACAGTATATACACCGCACACTGACGGTATATACACCACACAGCGACGGTATATACACCACACACTGACGGTAGAAACACCACACACTGACAGTATATACACCGCACACTGACGGTATATACACCGCACACTGACTGTATATACACCGCACACTGACAGTATATACACCGCACACTGACAGTATATACACTGCACACTGACGGTATATACACCGCACACTGACGCTATATACACCGCACACTGACGGTATAGACACCGCACACTGAGAGCATATACACCGCACACTGACGGTACATACACCTTACACTGACGGTATATACACCGCACACTGACAGTATATACACCGGACACTGACAGTATATACACCGCACACTGATGGTATATACACCGCACACTGACATTATATACACCGGACACTGACGGTATATACACCGCACACTGACGGTATATACACCCCACACTGACGGTATATACACAGCACATTGACGATATATACACTGCACACTGACGGTATATACACTGCACACTGACTGTATATACACCGCACACTGACAGTATATACACCGCACACTGACAGCATATACACAGCACACTGATGGTATATACACTGCACACTGACAGTATATACACCGCACACTGTTAGTATATACACCGCACACTGACAGTATATATTCTGCACACTGACGGTATGTACACCGCACATTGACAGCATATACACTGCACACTGACGTTATATACACCGCACATTGACAGTATATACAGCACACACTGACAGTATATAAACCGCACACTGACTGTATATACACCACACAGCGACGGTATATACACCACACACTGACGGTAGAAACACCACACACTGACAGTATACACACCGCACACTTACGGTATATACACCGCACACTGACAGAATATACACCGTACACTGATGGTATACACACCGCACACTGACGGTATATACACCGCACACTGACAGCCTATACACCACACACTGACAGTATATACACCGCAAACTGATGGTATATACACCACACACTGACAGTATATACACCACACACTGACAGTATATACACTGCACACTGACAGTATATACACTGCACACTGACAGTATGTACACCGCACACTGACTGTATATACAGCACACACTGACAGTATATACACCGCACACTGACGGTATATACACCACACAGCGACGGTATATACACCACACACTGACGGTAGAAACACCACACACTGACAGTTTATACACCGCACACTGACAGTATATACACCGCACACTGACAGTATATACACCGCACACCGACAGTCTATGCACCACACACTGACAGTATATACACCGCACACTGATGGTATATACACCACACACAGACAGTATATACACCACACACTGACAGTATATACACTGCACACTGACGGTATATACACCGCACACTGACAGTATGTACAGCGCACACTGATGGTATATACAGCGCACAGAGAGTATATACACCGCACACTGACTGTATATACACCACACAGTGACGGTATATACACGGCACACTGACGGTACTTAAACCGAACCATGACATTATACACACCGCACACTGACATTATAGACACCGCACACTGTGAGTATATACTCCTCACCCTGACTGCATATACACCGCACAGTGACGGTATATACACCGCACACTGAGAGTATATACACCGCACACTGACGGTATATACACCACACACTGACGGCACATACACCTTACACTGACGGTATATACACCGCACACTGACAGTATATACCCCGCACACTGACTGTATATACACCGCACACTGATGGTATATACACCGCAAACTGACGGTATATACACCGCACACTGACGGTATATACACCCTACATTGACGGTATATACACAGCACACTGACGGTATATACAGCGCACACTGACGGCATATACACCACACACTGGTGGTATATACACAGCACACTGACAGTATATACACAGCACACTGACGGTATATACACTGCACACTGACGGTATATACACCGCACACTGACAGTATATACACCACACACTGACGGTATATACACAGCAAACTGACGGCATATACAGCGCACAGAGAGTATATGCACCGCACACTGACGGTATATACTCCTCACACTGACTGTATATACACCGCACACTGACGGTATATACACCCCACACTGACGGTATATACACAGCACACTGATGCTATATACAGTGCACACTGATGGCATATACACCGCACACTGACGCTATATACACAGCACACTGACAGTATATACACCGCACACTGACAGTATATACACCACACACTGACGGTATATACACAGCACACTGACGGTACATACACCTTACACTGACGGTATATACACCGCACACTGACAGTATATAAACCGCACACTGACTGTATATACACCGCACACTGACGGTATATACACCGCACACTGACGGTATATACACCGCACACTGACGGTATATACACCGCACACTGACGGTATATACACCCCACACTGACGGTATATACACAGCAGACTTACATTATATACACAGCACACTGACGATATATACACCGCACACTGACGGTATATACACCGCACACTGACGGTATATAGACCGCACACTGACGTTATATACACCGCACACTGACGGTATATACACCCCACACTGACGGCATATACACCGCACACTGACGGTATAAACACAGCACACTGACGGTATATACACAGCACACTGACGGTATATACACTGCACACTGACGGTATATACACCACACACTGACAGTATACACAATACACACTGAGAGTACACACCGCCCACTGACGATATATACACCGCACACTGACAGTATATACACCGCACACTGACGGTATATGCACTGCAAACTGACGGTATATAGACCACACACTGGCAGTATATACATCGCACACTGACGTTATATACACCGCACACTGACGGTATTTACTCCGCACACTGATGGTATATACACTGCACACTGACAGCATATACACCGCACACTGTTAGTATATACACCGCACACTGACAGTATATACTCTGCACACTGATGGTGTATACACCGCACACTGACAGTATATACACCGCACACTGACAGTATACACACCGCACACTGTCGGTATATACACTGCACACCGACGGTATATACACCAGACACTTACGGTATATACACCGCACACTGACAGTCTATGCACCACACACTGACAGTATATACACCGCACACTGATGGTATATACAACACACACTGACAGTATATACACCACACACTGACAGTATATACACTGCACACTGACGGTATATACACCGCACACTGACAGTATGTACACCGCACACTGATGGTATATACAGCGCACAGAGAGTATATACACCGCACACTGACGGTATATACACCACACACTGACGGTATATACACGGCACACTGACGGTACTTAAACCGAACCATGACATTATACACACCGCACACTGACATTATAGACACCACACACTGTGAGTATATACTCCTCACACTGATTGTATATACACCGCACACTGCGGTATATACACCGCACACTGAGAGTATATACACCGCACACTGACGGTATATACACCACACACTGACGGTACATACACCTTACACTGACGGTATATACACTGCACACTGACAGTATATACCCCGCACACTGACTGTATATACACCGCACTCTGATGGTATATACACCGCAAACTGACGGTATATACACCGCAAACTGATGGTATATACATCGCACACTGACGGTATATACACCCCACACTGACGGTATATACACAGCACACTGATGGTATATACACCACACATTGACAGTACATACTCCACACACTGACTGTATATACACTGCACACATACAGTATATACACCGCAGACTAGCGGTATATACACCACACATTGACAGTATATACACCGCTCACTGACGGTATATACACCGCACACTGACGGTATATACACCGCACACTGACAGTATATACAGCACACACTGACAGTATATACACCGCACACTGACGGTAAATACACCACACACTGACGGTATATACACCACACACTGGCGGTATATACACCACCCATTGACAGTATATACACCGCTCACTGACGGTATATACACCACACGCTGACGATATATACACTGCACACTGATAGTATATACACCGCACACTGACGGCATATACACTGCACACACTGACGGTATATAAACCGCACACTGACATTATATACACCGCACACTGACGGTATATACACCGCACACAGACAGTATATAGACTGCACACTGACAGTATATACACCGCACACTGACAGTATACACACCACACACTGACGGTATATACACAGCACACTGACGGTACATACACCTTACACTGACGGTATATACACCGCACACTGACAGTATATACACCGCACACTGACTGTATATACACCACACACTGACGGTATATACACCGCACACTGACGGCATATACACCGCACACTGACGCTATATACACAGCACACTGACGGTATATACACAGCACACTGACGGTATATACACTGCACACTGACGGTATATACACAGCACACTGACAGTATACACAACACTCACTGACAGTACACACCGCCCACTGACGATATATACACCGCACAGTGACAGTATATACACCGCACATTGACAGTATATACACCACATACTGACGGTATATACACAGCACACTGACGGTATATACACTGCAAACTGACGGTATATAGACCACACACTGACAGTATATACACCGCACACTGACTGTATATAAACCGCACACTGAGGTTATATACACCGCACACTGACGGTATATACACCGCATGCTGATGGTATATACACTGCACACTGTCGGTATATACACCGCACACTGACGGTAAATAAACCACACATTGACAGCATATACAGCACCCACTGACAGTATATACACCGCAAACTGACGGTAAATACACCACACACTGACGGTATATACACCACACATTGGCGGTATATACACCACCCATTGACAGTATATACACCGCTCACTGACAGTATATACACCACATGCAGACGGTATATACACCGCTCCCTGACAGTATATACACCGCACACTGACGGCATATACACCGCACACACTGACGGGGTATAAACCGCACACTGACATTATATACACCGCACACTGACGGTATATACACCGCACACAGGCAGTATATAAACCGCACACTGACTGTATATACACCGCACACTGACTGTACATACACCGCACACTGACGGTATACACACCACACACTGACACTATATACACCGCACACTGACGGTATATACACCGCACACTGAGAGCATATACACCGCACACTGGCAGTATATACACCGCACACTGACGGTATATACTGCGCACACTGACGGTATATACACCGTACACTGACAGTATATACACGGCCCACGGACGGTATATACACCGCACACTGACTGCATATACACCGCAAACTGACGGTATATACACTGCTCACTGACGGTATATAAACCGCAAACTGACAGTATACACACCACACACTGACGGTATATACACCGCACACTGACGGTATATACACCGCACACTGACAGTATATACAGCACACACTGACAGTATATACACCGCACACTGACGGTAAATACACCACACACTGACGGTATATACACCACACACTGGCGGTATATACACCACCCATTGACAGTATATACACCGCTCACTGACGGTATATACACCACACGCTGACGATATATACACTGCACACTGATAGTATATACACCGCACACTGACGGCATATACACTGCACACACTGCCGGTATATAAACCGCGCACTGACTGTATGTAGACTGCACACTGACAGTATATACACTGCACACTGACAGTATGTACACCGCACACTGACTGTATATACAGCACACACTGACAGTATATACACCGCACACTGACGGTATATACACCACACAGCGACGGTATATACACCACACACTGACGGCAGAAACACCACACACTGACAGTATATACACCGCACACTGACGGTATATACACCGCACACTGACTGTATATACACCGCACACTGACAGTATATACACCGCACACTGACAGTATATACACCGCACACTGATTGTACATACACCGCACACTGGCTGTATATACACTGCACACTGACGGTATATACACCGCACACTGACGCTATATACACCGCACACTGACGGTATATACACCGCACACTGAGAGCATATACACCGCACACTGACGGTACATACACCTTACACTGACGGTATATACACCGCACACTGACAGTATATAAACCGCACACTGACAGTATATACATCGCACACTGATGGTATATACACCGCACACTGACATTATATACACCGGACACTGACGGTATATACACCGCACACTGACGGTATATACACCCCACACTGACGGTATATACACAGCACACTGACGATATATACACTGCACATTGACGGTATATACACTGCACACTGACTGTATATACACCGCACACTGACTGTATATACACCGCACACTGACAGTATATACACCGCACACTGACAGCATATACACAGCACACTGATGGTATATACACTGCACACTGACAGTATATACACCGCACACTGTTAGTATATACACCGCACACTGACAGTATATATTCTGCACACTGACGGTATGTACACCGCACATTGACAGCATATACACTGCACACTGACGTTATATACACCGCACATTGACAGTATATACAGCACACACTGACAGTATATAAACCGCACACTGACTGTATATACACCACACAGCGACGGTATATACACCACACACTGACAGTAGAAACACCACACACTGACAGTATACACACCGCACACTTACGGTATATACACCGCACACTGACAGAATATACACCGCACACTGATGGTATACACACCGCACACTGACGGTATATACACCGCACACTGACAGTCTATACACCACACACTGACAGTATATACACCGCAAACTGATGGTATATACACCACACACTGACAGTATATACACCACACACTGACAGTATATACACTGCACACTGACAGTATATACACTGCACACTGACAGTATGTACACCGCACACTGACTGTATATACAGCACACACTGACAGTATATACACCGCACACTGATGGTATATACACCACACACAGACAGTATATACACCACACACTGACAGTATATACACTGCACACTGACGGTATATACACCGCACACTGACAGTATGTACAGCGCACACTGATGGTATATACAGCGCACAGAGAGTATATACACCGCACACTGACTGTATATACACCACACAGTGACGGTATATACACGGCACACTGACGGTACTTAAACCGAACCATGACATTATACACACCGCACACTGACATTATAGACACCGCACACTGTGAGTATATACTCTTCACCCTGACTGTATATACACCGCACAGTGACGGTATATACACCGCACACTGAGAGTATATACACCGCACACTGACGGTATATACACCACACACTGAGGGCACATACACCTTACACTGACGGTATATACACCGCACACTGACAGTATATACCCCGCACACTGACTGTATATACACCGCACACTGATGGTATATACACCGCAAACTGACGGTATATACACCGCACACTGACGGTATATACACCCTACACTGACGGTATATACACAGCACACTGACGGTATATACAGTGCACACTGACGGCATATACACCACACACTGGTGGTATATACACAGCACACTGACAGTATATACACAGCACACTGACGGTATATACACTGCACACTGACGGTATATACACCGCACACTGACAGTATATACACCACACACTGACGGTATATACACAGCAAACTGACGGCACATACAGCGCACAGAGAGTATATGCACCGCACACTGATGGTATATACTCCTCACACTGACTGTATATACACCGCACACTGACGGTATATACACCGCACACTGACGGTATATACACCGCACACTGACAGTATATACACCGCATACTGACGGTATATACACCCCACACTGACGGTATATACACAGCACACTGATGCTATATACAGTGCACACTGATGGCATATACACCGCACACTGACGCTATATACACAGCACACTGACAGTATATACACCGCACACTGACAGTATATACACCACACACTGACGGTATATACACAGCACACTGACGGTACATACACCTTACACTGACGGTATATACACCGCACACTGACAGTATATAAACCGCACACTGACTGTATATACACCGCACACTGACGGTATATACACCGCACACTGACGGTATATACACCGCACACTGACGGTATATACACCGCACACTGACGGTATATACACCCCACACTGACGGTATATACACAGCAGACTTACATTATATACACAGCACACTGACGATATATACACCGCACACTGACGGTATATACACCGCACACTGACGGTATATAGACCGCACACTGACGTTATATACACCGCACACTGACGGTATATACACCCCACACTGACGGCATATACACCGCACACTGACGGTATAAACACAGCACACTGACGGTACATACACAGCACACTGACGGTACATACACTGCACACTGACGGTATATACACCACACACTGACAGTTTCCACAATACACACTGAGAGTACACACCGCCCACTGACGATATATACACCGCACACTGACAGTATATACACCGCACACTGACGGTATATGCACTGCAAACTGACGGTATATAGACCACACACTGGCAGTATATACATCGCACACTGACGTTATATACACCGCACACTGACGGTATTTACTCCGCACACTGATGGTATATACACTGCACACTGACAGCATATACACCGCACACTGTTAGTATATACACCGCACACTGACAGTATATACTCTGCACACTGATGGTGTATACACCGCACACTGACAGTATATACACCGCACACTGACAGTATACACACCGCACACTGACGGTATATACACTGCACACCGACGGTATATACACCAGACACTTACGGTATATACACCGCACACTGACAGTCGATGCACCACACACTGACAGTATATACACCGCACACTGATGGTATATACAACACACACTGACAGTATATACACCACACACTGACAGTATATACACTGCACACTGACGGTATATACACCGCACACTGACAGTATGTACACCGCACACTGATGGTATATACAGCGCACAGAGAGTATATACACCGCACACTGACGGTATATACACCACACACTGACGGTATATACACGGCACACTGACGGTACTTAAACCGAACCATGACATTATACACACCGCACACTGACATTATAGACACCACACACTGTGAGTATATACTCCTCACACTGATTGTATATACACCGCACACTGCGGTATATACACCGCACACTGAGAGTATATACACCGCACACTGACGGTATATACACCACACACTGACGGTACATACACCTTACACTGACGGTATATACACTGCACACTGACAGTATATACCCCGCACACTGACTGTATATACACCGCACTCTGATGGTATATACACCGCAAACTGACGGTATATACATCGCACACTGACGGTATATACACCCCAAACTGACGGTATATACACAGCACACTGATGGTATATACACCACACATTGACAGTACATACTCCACACACTGACTGTATATACACTGCACACTGACAGTATATACACCGCAGACTAGCGGTATATACACCACACATTGACAGTATATACACCGCTCACTGACGGTATATACACCGCACACTGACGGTATATACACCGCACACTGACAGTATATACAGCACACACTGACAGTATATACACCGCACACTGACGGTAAATACACCACACACTGACGGTATATACACCACACACTGGCGGTATATACACCACCCATTGACAGTATATACACCGCTCACTGACGGTATATACACCACACGCTGACGATATATACACTGCACACTGATAGTATATACACCGCACACTGACGGCATATACACTGCACACACTGACGGTATATAAACCGCACACTGACATTATATACACCGCACACAGACAGTACATAGACTGCACACTGACAGTATATACACCGCACACTGACAGTATACACACCACACACTGACGGTATATACACAGCACACTGACGGTACATACACCTTACACTGACGGTATATACACCGCACACTGACAGTATATACACCGCACACTGACTGTATATACACCACACACTGACGGTATATACACCGCACACTGACGGCATATACACCGCACACTGACGCTATATACACAGCACACTGACGGTATATACACAGCACACTGACGGTATATACACTGCACACTGACGGTATATACACAGCACACTGACAGTATACACAACACACACTGACAGTACACACCGCCCACTGACGATATATACACCGCACACTGACAGTATATACACCGCACATTGACAGTATATACACCACATACTGACGGTATATACACAGCACACTGACGGTATATACACTGCAAACTGACTGTATATAAACCGCACACTGGCGTTATATACACCGCACACTGACGGTATATACACCGCACGCTGATGGTATATACACTGCACACTGTCGGTATATACACCGCACACTGACGGTAAATAAACCACACATTGACAGCATATACAGCACCCACTGACAGTACATACACCGCAAACTGACGGTAAATACACCACACACTGACGGTATATACACCACACATTGGCGGTATATACACCACCCATTGACAGTATATACACCGCTCACTGACAGTATATACACCACATGCAGACGGTATATACACCGCTCCCTGACAGTATATACACTGCACACTGACGGCATATACACCGCACACACTGACGGGGTATAAACCGCTCACTGACATTATATACACCGCACACTGACGGTATATACACCGCACACAGGCAGTATATAAACCGCACACTGACTGTATATACACCGCACACTGACTGTACATACACCGCACACTGACGGTATACACACCACACACTGACACTATATACACCGCACACTGACGGTATATACACCGCACACTGAGAGCATATACACCGCACACTGGCAGTATATACACCGCACACTGACGGTATATACTGCGCACACTGACGGTATATACACCGTACACTGACAGTATATACACGGCCCACGGACGGTATATACACCGCACACTGACTGCATATACACCGCAAACTGACGGTATATACACTGCTCACTGACGGTATATAAACCGCACACTGACAGTATACACACCACACACTGACGGTATATACACCGCACACTGACGGTATATACACCGCACACTGACAGTATATACAGCACACACTGACAGTATATACACCGCACACTGACGGTAAATACACCACACACTGACGGTATATACACCACACACTGGCGGTATATACACCACCCATTGACAGTATATACACCGCTCACTGACGGTATATACACCACACGCTGACGATATATACACTGCACACTGATAGTATATACACCGCACACTGACGGCATATACACTGCACACACTGACGGTATATAAACCGCACACTGACTGTATGTAGACTGCACACTGACAGTATATACACCGCACACTGACGGTGTATACACTGCACACTGACAGTACATACACCACACATTGACAGTATATACACCGCACACTGACGGTATATACACCGCTCACTGACAGTATATACACCACACACTGACAGTATATACACCACACACTGACAGTATATTCACCACACATTGACAGTATATACACCACACACTGACAGTATATACACCACACACTGACAGTATATACACCACACACTGACAGTATATACACCACACACTGACAGTATGTACACCACACACTGACAGTATATACACCACACACTGACAGTATATACACCGCACACTGACAGTATATACACCACACACTGACAGTATGTACACCACACACTGACAGTATATACACCACACACTGACAGTATATACACCACACACTGACAGTATATACACTGCACACTGACAGTATATACACCACACACTGACAGTATATACACCACACATTGACAGTATGTACACCACACACTGACAGTATATACACCACTCATTGACAGTATATACACCACACATTGACAGTGTATACACCACACATTGACAGTATGTACACCACACACTGACAGTATATACACCGCACACTGACAGTATATACACTGCACACTGACAGTATATACACCACACACTGACAGTATATACACCACACACTGACAGTATATAAACCACACACTGACAGTATATACACCGCACACTGACGGTATATACAGCGCACACTGACGGTATATACACCGTACACTGACAGTATATACACCGCACACTGACAGTATATACACCGCACACTGATAGTATATACACGGTGCACTGACGGTATATACACCGCACACTGACAGTATATACACCGCACACTGATAGAAAGTACACAGCACACTGACAGTATATGCAGCGCACACTGACTGTCTATACACCGCAAACTGACGGTATATGCACTGCCCACTAACGCTTTATAAACCGCACACTGACAGTATACACACCACACACTGACGTTATATACAGCACACACTGACAGTATATACACGGCCCACTGACTGTATATACACCGCACACTGACTGCATATACACCGCAAACTGACGGTATATACACTGCTCACTGATGGTATATAAACCGCACACTGACAATATACACACCACACACTGACGGTATATACACCGCACACTGACGGTATATACACTGCACACTGACGGTATATACACTGCACACTGACGGTATATACACCGCACACTGACAGTGTATAAACCGCACAATGACAATATATACACCACACACTGACGGTATATACACCGCACACTGACTGTATGTAGACTGCACACTGACAGTATATACACCGCACACTGACGGTATATACACTGCACACTGACATTATATACACCACAGGCTGACTGTATATACACCGCACACTGACTGTATATACACCGCACATTGTCGGTATATACACCGCACTCTGACGGTATATAAACCGCACATGACGGTAGATACACTGCACACCGACAGTATATACACCACACACTGATGGTATATACACCACACACTGACAGTATATACACCGCACACTGACAGTATATACACCGCACACTGACAGTATATACACCGCACACTGACAGTATATACACCGCACACTGACAGTATATACAGCGCACACGGACGGTATATACACCGTACACTGACAGTATATACACCACACACTGACGGTATATACACAGCACACTGACGGTATATGCACTGCAAACTGACGGTATATAGACCAAACACTGGCAGTATATACATCGCACACTGACGTTATATACACCGCACACTGACGGTATATACTCCGCACACTGATGGTATATACACTGCACACTGACAGCATATACACCGCACACTGTTAGTATATACACCGCACACTGACGGTATATACTCCGCACACTGATGGTATATACACTGCACACTGACAGCATATACACCGCACACTGACAGTATATACACCGCACACTGATGGTATATACAACACACACTGACAGTATATACACCACACACTGACAGTATATACACTGCACACTGACGGGATATACACCGCACACTGACAGTATGTACACCGCACACTGATGGTATATACAGCGCACAGAGAGTATATACACCGCACACTGACGGTATATACACCACACACTGACGGTATATACACGGCACACTGACGGTACTTAAACCGAACCATGACATTATACACACCGCGCACTGACATTATAGACACCACACACTGTGAGTATATACTCCTCACACTGATTGTATATACACCGCACACTGCGGTATATACACCACACACTGAGAGTATATACACCGCACACTGACGGTATATACACCACACACTGACGGTACATACACCTTACACTGACGGTATATACACTGCACACTGACAGTATATACACCACACACTGACAGTATATACACCGCACACTGATGGTATATACACCACACACAGACAGTATATACACCACACACTGACAGTATATACACTGCACACTGACGGTATATACACCGCACACTGACAGTATGTACAGCGCACACTGATGGTATATACAGCGCACAGAGAGTATATACACCGCACACTGACTGTATATACACCACACAGTGACGGTATATACACGGCACACTGACGGTACTTAAACCTTACCATGACATTATACACACCGCACACTGACATTATAGACACCGCACACTGTGAGTATATACTCCTCACCCTGACTGTATATACAACGCACAGTGACGGTATATACACCGCACACTGAGAGTATATACACCGCACACTGACGGTATATACACCACACACTGAAGGCACATACACCTTACACTGACGGTATATACACCGCACACTGACAGTATATACCCCGCACACTGACTGTATATACACCGCACACTGATGGTATATACACCGCAAACTGACGGTATATACACCGCACACTGACGGTATATACACCCTACACTGACGGTATATACACAGCACACTGACGGTATATACAGCGCACACTGACGGCATATACACCACACACTGGTGGTATATACACAGCACACTGACAGTATATACACAGCACACTGATGGTATATACACTGCACACTGACGGGATATACACCGCACACTGACAGTATATACACCACACACTGACGGTATATATACAGCAAACTGACGGCATATACAGCGCACAGAGAGTATATGCACCGCACACTGACGGTATATACTCCTCACACTGACTGTATATACACCGCATACTGACGGTATATACACCCCACACTGACGGTATATACACGCCACACTGACGGTATATACACAGCACACTGATGCTATATACAGTGCACACTGATGGCATATACACCGCACACTGACGCTATATACACAGCACACTGACGGTATATACACCGCACACTGACAGTATATACACCACACACTGACGGTATATACACAGCACACTGACGGTACATACACCTTACACTGACGGTATATACACCGCACACTGACAGTATATAAACCGCACACTGACTGTATATACACCGCACACTGACGGTATATACACCGCACACTGACGGTATATACACCGCACACTGACGGTATATACACCCCACACTGACGGTATATACACAGCAGACTTACATTATATACACAGCACACTGACGATATATACACCGCACACTGACGGTATATACACCGCACACTGACGGTATATAGACCGCACACTGATGGTATATACACCGCACACTGACGGTATATACACCGCACACTGACGGTATATACACCACACACTGACGGCATATACACCGCACACTGACGGTATAAACACAGCACACTGACGGTACATACACAGCATACTGACGGTATATACACTGCACACTGACGGTATATACACCACACACTGACAGTATACACAATACACACTGAGAGTACACACCGCCCACTGACGATATATACACCGCACACTGACAGTATATACACCGCACACTGACGGTATATGCACTGCAAACTGACGGTATATAGACCACACACTGGCAGTATATACATCGCACACTGACGTTATATACACCGCACACTGACGGTATTTACTCCGCACACTGATGGTATATACACTGCACACTGACAGCATATACACCGCACACTGTTAGTATATACACCGCACACTGACAGTATATACTCTGCACACTGATGGTGTATACACCGCACACTGACAGTATATACACCGCACACTGACAGTATACACACCGCACACTGACGGTATATACACTGCACACCGACGGTATATACACCAGACACTTACGGTATATACACCGCACACTGACAGTCGATGCACCACACACTGACAGTATATACACCGCACACTGATGGTATATACAACACACACTGACAGTATATACACCACACACTGACAGTATATACACTGCACACTGACGGTATATACACCGCACACTGACAGTATGTACACCGCACACTGATGGTATATACAGCGCACAGAGAGTATATACACCGCACACTGACGGTATATACACCACACACTGACGGTATATACACGGCACACTGACGGTACTTAAACCGAACCATGACATTATACACACCGCACACTGACATTATAGACACCACACACTGTGAGTATATACTCCTCACACTGATTGTATATACACCGCACACTGCGGTATATACACCGCACACTGAGAGTATATACACCGCACACTGGCGGTATATACACCACACACTGACGGTACATACACCTTACACTGACGGTATATACACTGCACACTGACAGTATATACACCGCACACTGACTATATATACACCACACTCTGATGGTATATACATCGCAAACTGACGGTATATACACCGCAAACTGATGGTATATACATCGCACACTGACGGTATATACACCCCACACTGACGGTATATACACAGCACACTGATGGTATATACACCACACATTGACAGTACATACTCCACACACTGACTGTATATACACTGCACACTGACAGTATATACACCGCAGACTAGCGGTATATACACCACACATTGACAGTATATACACCGCTCACTGACGGTATATACACCGCACACTGACGGTATATACACCGCACACTGACAGTATATACAGCACACACTGACAGTATATACACCGCACACTGACGGTAAATACACCACACACTGACGGTATATACACCACACAGTGGCGGTATATACACCACCCATTGACAGTATATACACCGCTCACTGACGGTATATACACCACACGCTGACGATATATACACTGCACACTGATAGTATATACACCGCACACTGACGGCATATACACTGCACACACTGACGGTATATAAACCGCACACTGACATTATATACACCGCACACTGACGGTATATACACCGCACACTGACAGTATACACACCACACACTGACGGTATATACACAGCACACTGACGGTACATACACCTTACACTGACGGTATATACACCGCACACTGACAGTATATACACCGCACACTGACTGTATATACACCACACACTGACGGTATATACACCGCACACTGACGGCATATACACCGCACACTGACGGTATATACACAGCACACTGACAGTATACACAACACACACTGACAGTACACACCGCCCACTGACGATATATACACCGCACACTGACAGTATATACACCGCACATTGACAGTATATACACCACATACTGACGGTATATACACAGCACACTGACGGTATATACACTGCAAACTGACGGTATATAGACCACACACTGACAGTATATACACCGCACACTGACTGTATATAAACCGCACACTGAGGTTATATACACCGCACACTGACGGTATATACACCGCACGCTGATGGTATATACACTGCACACTGTCGGTATATACACCGCACACTGACGGTAAATAAACCACACATTGACAGCATATACAGCACCCACTGACAGTATATACACCGCAAACTGACGGTAAATACACCACACACTGACGGTATATACACCACACATTGGCGGTATATACACCACCCATTGACAGTATATACACCGCTCCCTGACAGTATATACACCGCACACTGACGGCATATACACCGCACACACTGACGGGGTATAAACCGCACACTGACATTATATACACCGCACACTGACGGTATATACACCGCACACAGGCAGTATATAAACCGCACACTGACTGTATATACACCGCACACTGACTGTACATACACCGCACACTGACGGTATACACACCACACACTGACACTATATACACCGCACACTGACGGTATATACACCGCACACTGAGAGCATATACACCGCACACTGGCAGTATATACACCGCACACTGACGGTATATACTGCGCACACTGACGGTATATACACCGTACACTGACAGTATATACACGGCCCACGGACGGTATATACACCGCACACTGACTGCATATACACCGCAAACTGACGGTATATACACTGCTCACTGACGGTATATAAACCGCAAACTGACAGTATACACACCACACACTGACGGTATATACACCGCACACTGGCGGTATATACACCGCACACTGACAGTATATACAGCACACACTGACAGTATATACACCGCACACTGACGGTAAATACACCACACACTGACGGTATATACACCACACACTGGCGGTATATACACCACCCATTGACAGTATATACACCGCTCACTGACGGTATATACACAGCACACTGACGGTATATACAGCGCACACTGACGGCATATACACCACACACTGGTGGTATATACACAGCACACTGACAGTATATACACAGCACACTGACGGTATATACACTGCACACTGACGGTATATACACCGCACACTGACAGTATATACACCACACACTGACGGTATATACACAGCAAACCGACGGCATATACAGCGCACAGAGAGTATATGCACCGCACACTGACGGTATATACTCCTCACACTGACTGTATATACACCGCACACTGACGGTATATACACCGCACACTGACGGTATATACACCGCACACTGACAGTATATACACCGCATACTGACGGTATATACACCCCACACTGACGGTGTATACACAGCACACTGATGCTATATACAGTGCACACTGATGGCATATACACCGCACACTGACGCTATATACACAGCACACTGACAGTATATACACCGCACACTGACAGTATATACACCACACACTGACGGTATATACACAGCACACTGACGGTACATACACCTTACACTGACGGTATATACACCGCACACTGACAGTATATAAACCGCACACTGACTGTATATACACCGCACACTGACGGTATATACACCGCACACTGACGGTATATACACCGCACACTGACGGTATATACACCCCACACTGACGGTATATACACAGCAGACTTACATTATATACACAGCACACTGACGATATATACACCGCACACTGACGGTATATACACCGCACACTGACGGTATATAGACCGCACACTGACGTTATATACACCGCACACTGACGGTATATGCACCCCACACTGACGGCATATACACCGCACACTGACGGTATAAACACAGCACACTGACGGTATATACACAGCACACTGACGGTATATACACTGCACACTGACGGTATATACACCACACACTGACAGTATACACAATACACACTGAGAGTACACACCGCCCACTGACGATATATACACCGCACACTGACAGTATATACACCGCACACTGACGGTATATGCACTGCAAACTGACGGTATATAGACCACACACTGGCAGTATATACATCGCACACTGACGTTATATACACCGCCCACTGACGGTATTTACTCCGCACACTGATGGTATATACACTGCACACTGACAGCATATACACCGCACACTGTTAGTATATACACCGCACACTGACAGTATATACTCTGCACACTGATGGTGTATACACCGCACACTGACAGTATATACACCGCACACTGACAGTATACACACCGCACACTGACGGTATATGCACTGCACACCGACGGTATATACACCAGACACTTACGGTATATACACCGCACACTGACAGTCTATGCACCACACACTGACAGTATATACACCGCACACTGATGGTATATACAACACACACTGACAGTATATACACCACACACTGACAGTGTATACACTGCTCACTGACGGTATATACACCGCACACTGACAGTATGTACACCGCACACTGATGGTATATACAGCGCACAGAGAGTATATACACCGCACACTGACGGTATATACACCACACATTGACAGTACATACTCCACACACTGACTGTATATACACTGCACACTGACAGTATATACACCGCAGACTAGCGGTATATACACCACACATTGACAGTATATACACCGCTCACTGACGGTATATACACCGCACACTGACGGTATATACACCGCACACTGACAGTATATACAGCACACACTGACAGTATATACACCGCACACTGACGGTAAATACACCACACACTGACGGTATATACACCACACAGTGGCGGTATATACACCACCCATTGACAGTATATACACCGCTCACTGACGGTATATACACCACACGCTGACGATATATACACTGCACACTGATAGTATATACACCGCACACTGACGGCATATACACTGCACACACTGACGGTATATAAACCGCACACTGACATTATATACACCGCACACTGACGGTATATACACCGCACACAGACAGTATATAGACTGCACACTGACAGTATATACACCGCACACTGACAGTATACACACCACACACTGACGGTATATACACAGCACACTGACGGTACATACACCTTACACTGACGGTATATACACCGCACACTGACAGTATATACACCGCACACTGACTGTATATACACCACACACTGACGGTATATACACCGCACACTGACGGCATATACACCGCACACTGACGGTATATACACAGCACACTGACAGTATACACAACACACACTGACAGTACACACCGCCCACTGACGATATATACACCGCACACTGACAGTATATACACCGCACATTGACAGTATATACACCACATACTGACGGTATATACACAGCACACTGACGGTATATACACTGCAAACTGACGGTATATAGACCACACACTGACAGTATATACACCGCACACTGACTGTATATAAACCGCACACTGAGGTTATATACACCGCACACTGACGGTATATACACCGCACGCTGATGGTATATACACTGCACACTGTCGGTATATACACCGCACACTGACGGTAAATAAACCACACATTGACAGCATATACAGCACCCACTGACAGTATATACACCGCAAACTGACGGTAAATACACCACACACTGACGGTATATACACCACACATTGGCGGTATATACACCACCCATTGACAGTATATACACCGCTCCCTGACAGTATATACACCGCACACTGACGGCATATACACCGCACACACTGACGGGGTATAAACCGCACACTGACATTATATACACCGCACATTGACGGTATATACACCGCACACAGGCAGTATATAAACCGCACACTGACTGTATATACACCGCACACTGACTGTACATACACCGCACACTGACGGTATACACACCACACACTGACACTATATACACCGCACACTGACGGTATATACACCGCACACTGAGAGCATATACACCGCACGCTGGCAGTATATACACCGCACACTGACGGTATATACTGCGCACACTGACGGTATATACACCGTACACTGACAGTATATACACGGCCCACGGACGGTATATACACCGCACACTGACTGCATATACACCGCAAACTGACGGTATATACACTGCTCACTGACGGTATATAAACCGCAAACTGACAGTATACACACCACACACTGACGGTATATACACCGCACACTGACGGTATATACACCGCACACTGACAGTATATACAGCACACACTGACAGTATATACACCGCACACTGACGGTAAATACACCACACACTGACGGTATATACACCACACACTGGCGGTATATACACCACCCATTGACAGTATATACACCGCTCACTGACGGTATATACACAGCACACTGACGGTATATACAGCGCACACTGACGGCATATACACCACACACTGGTGGTATATACACAGCACACTGACAGTATATACACAGCACACTGACGGTATATACACTGCACACTGACGGTATATACACCGCACACTGACAGTATATACACCACACACTGACGGTATATACACAGCAAACCGACGGCATATACAGCGCACAGAGAGTATATGCACCGCACACTGACGGTATATACTCCTCACACTGACTGTATATACACCGCACACTGACGGTATATACACCGCACACTGACGGTATATACACCGCACACTGACAGTATATACACCGCATACTGACGGTATATACACCCCACACTGACGGTGTATACACAGCACACTGATGCTATATACAGTGCACACTGATGGCATATACACCGCACACTGACGCTATATACACAGCACACTGACAGTATATACACCGCACACTGACAGTATATACACCACACACTGACGGTATTTACACAGCACACTGACGGTACATACACCTTACACTGACGGTATATACACCGCACACTGACAGTATATAAACCGCACACTGACTGTATATACACCGCACACTGACGGTATATACACCGCACACTGACGGTATATACACCGCACACTGACGGTATATACACCGCACACTGACGGTATATACACCCCACACTGACGGTATATACACAGCAGACTTACATTATATACACAGCACACTGACGATATATACACCGCACACTGACGGTATATACACCGCACACTGACGGTATATAGACCGCACACTGACGTTATATACACCGCACACTGACGGTATATACACCCCACACTGACGGCATATACACCGCACACTGACGGTATAAACACAGCACACTGACGGTATATACACAGCACACTGACGGTATATACACTGCACACTGACGGTATATACACCACACACTGACAGTATACACAATACACACTGAGAGTACACACCGCCCACTGACGATATATACACCGCACACTGACAGTATATACACCGCACACTGACGGTATATGCACTGCAAACTGACGGTATATAGACCACACACTGGCAGTATATACATCGCACACTGACGTTATATACACCGCACACTGACGGTATTTACTCCGCACACTGATGGTATATACACTGCACACTGACAGCATATACACCGCACACTGTTAGTATATACACCGCACACTGACAGTATATACTCTGCACACTGATGGTGTATACACCGCACACTGACAGTATATACACCGCACACTGACAGTATACACACCGCACACTGACGGTATATACACTGCACACCGACGGTATATACACCAGACACTTACGGTATATACACCGCACACTGACAGTCTATGCACCACACACTGACAGTATATACACCGCACACTGATGGTATATACAACACACACTGACAGTATATACACCACACACTGACAGTGTATACACTGCACACTGACGGTATATACACCGCACACTGACAGTATGTACACCGCACACTGATGGTATATACAGCGCACAGAGAGTATATACACCGCACACTGATGGTATATACACCACACACTGACGGTATATACACGGCACACTGACGGTACTTAAACCGAACCATGACATTATACACACCGCACACTGACATTATAGACACCACACACTGTGAGTATATACTCCTCACACTGATTGTATATACACCGTACACTGCGGTATATACACCGCACACTGAGAGTATATACACCGCATACTGACGGTATATACACCACACACTGACGGTACATACACCTTACACTGACGGTATATACACTGCACACTGACAGTATATACCCCGCACACTGACTGTATATACACCGCACTCTGATGGTATATACACCGCAAACTGACGGTATATACACCGCAAACTGATGGTATATACATCGCACACTGACGGTATATACACCCCACACTGACGGTATATACACAGCACACTGATGGTATATACACCACACATTGACAGTACATACTCCACACACTGACTGTATATACACTGCACACTGACAGTATATACACCGCAGACTAGCGGTATATACACCACACATTGACAGTATATACACCGCTCACTGACGGTATATACACCGCACACTGACGGTATATACACCGCACACTGACAGTATATACAGCACACACTGACAGTATATACACCGCACACTGACGGTAAATACACCACACACTGACGGTATATACACCACACACTGGCGGTATATACACCACCCATTGACAGTATATACACCGCTCACTGACGGTATATACACCACACGCTGACGATATATACACTGCACACTGATAGTATATACACCGCACACTGACGGCATATACACTGCACACACTGACGGTATATAAACCGCACACTGACATTATATACACTGCACACTGACGGTATATACACCGCACACAGACAGTATATAGACTGCACACTGACAGTATATACACCGCACACTGACAGTATACACACCACACACTGACGGTATATACACAGCACACTGACGGTACATACACCTTACACTGACGGTATATACACCGCACACTGACAGTATATACACCGCACACTGACTGTATATACACCACACACTGACGGTATATACACAGCACACTGACGGTATATACACAGCACACTGACGGTATATACACTGCACACTGACGGTATATACACAGCACACTGACAGTATACACAACACTCACTGACAGTACACACCGCCCACTGACGATATATACACCGCACACTGACAGTATATACACCGCACATTGACAGTATATACACCACATACTGACGGTATATACACAGCACACTGACGGTATATACACTGCAAACTGACGGTATATAGACCACACACTGACAGTATATACACCGCACACTGACTGTATATAAACCGCACACTGAGGTTATATACACCGCACACTGACGGTATATACACCGCACGCTGATGGTATATACACTGCACACTGTCGGTATATACACCGCACACTGACGGTAAATAAACCACACATTGACAGCATATACAGCACCCACTGACAGTATATACACCGCAAACTGACGGTAAATACACCACACACTGACGGTATATACACCACACGCTGACGATATATACACTGCACACTGATAGTATATACACCGCACACTGATGGCATATACACTGCACACACTGACGGTATATAAACCGCACACTGACTGTATGTAGACTGCACACTGACAGTATATACACCGCACACTGACGGTGTATACACTGCACACTGACAGTACATACACCACACATTGACAGTATATACACCGCACATTGACGGTATATACACCGCTCACTGACAGTATATACACCACACACTGACAGTATATACACCACACACTGACAGTATATTCACCACACATTGACAGTATATACACCACACACTGACAGTATATACACCACACACTGACAGTATATACACCACACACTGACAGTATATACACCACACACTGACAGTATGTACACCACACACTGACAGTATATACACCACACACTGACAGTATATACACCGCACACTGACAGTATATACACCACACACTGACAGTATATACACCACACACTGACAGTATATACACCACACATTGACAGTATGTACACCACACACTGACAGTATATACACCACTCATTGACAGTATATACACCACACATTGACAGTGTATACACCACACATTGACAGTATGTACACCACACACTGACAGTATATACACCGCACACTGACAGTATATACACCGCACACTGACAGTATATACACCACACACTGACAGTATATACACCACACACTGACAGTATATAAACCACACACTGACAGTATATACACCGCACACTGACGGTATATACAGCGCACACTGACGGTATATACACCGTACACTGACAGTATATACACCGCACACTGACAGTATATACACCGCACACTGATAGTATATACACGGTGCACTGACGGTATATACGCCGCACACTGACAGTATATACACCGCACACTGATAGAAAGTACACAGCACACTGACAGTATATGCAGCGCACACTGACTGTCTATACACCGCAAACTGACGGTATATGCACTGCTCACTAACGCTTTATAAACCGCACACTGACAGTATACACACCACACACTGACGTTATATACAGCACACACTGACAGTATATACACGGCCCACTGACTGTATATACACCGCACACTGACTGCATATACACCGCAAACTGACGGTATATACACTGCTCACTGATGGTATATAAACCGCACACTGACAATATACACACCACACACTGACGGTATATACACCGCACACTGACGGTATATACACTGCACACTGACGGTATATACACTGCACACTGACGGTATACACACCGCACACTGACAGTGTATAAACCGCACAATGACAATATATACACCACACACTGACGGTATATACACCGCACACTGACTGTATGTAGACTGCACACTGACAGTATATACACCGCACACTGATGGTATATACACTGCACACTGACATTATATACACCACAGGCTGACTGTATATACACCGCACACTGACTGTATATACACCGCACATTGTCGGTATATACACCGCACTCTGACGGTATATAAACCGCACATGACGGTAGATACACTGCACACTGACAGTATATACACCACACACTGATGGTATATACACCGCACACTGACGGTATATACACCCCACACTGACAGTATATACACCGCACACTGACAGTATATACACCGCACACTGACAGTATATACAGCGCACACGGACGGTATATACACCGTACACTGACAGTATATACACCACACACTGACGGTATATACACAGCACACTGACGGTATATGCACTGCAAACTGACGGTATATAGACCACACACTGGCAGTATATACATCGCACACTGACGTTATATACACCGCACACTGACGGTATATACTCCGCACACTGATGGTATATACACTGCACACTGACAGCATATACACCGCACACTGTTAGTATATACACCGCACACTGACAGTATATACTCTGCACACTGATGGTATATACACCGCACACTGACAGTATATACACCGCACACTGACAGTATACACACCGCACACTGACGGTATATACACTGCACACCGACGGTATATACACCAGACACTTACGGTATATACACCGCACACTGACAGTCTATGCACCACACACTGACAGTATATACACCGCACACTGATGGTATATACAACACACACTGACAGTATATACACCACACACTGACAGTATATACACTGCACACTGACGGTATATACACCGCACACTGACAGTATATACACCGCATACTGACGGTATATACACCCCACACTGACGGTATATACACAGCACACTGATGCTATATACAGTGCACACTGATGGCATATACACCGCACACTGACGCTATATACACAGCACACTGACGGTATATACACCGCACACTGACAGTATATACACCACACACTGACGGTATATACACAGCACACTGACGGTACATACACCTTACACTGACGGTATATACACCGCACACTGACAGTATATAAACCGCACACTGACTGTATATACAACGCACACTGACGGTATATACACCGCACACTGACGGTATATACACCGCACACTGACGGTATATACACCCCACACTGACGGTATATACACAGCAGACTTACATTATATACACAGCACACTGACGATATATACACCGCACACTGACGGTATATACACCGCACACTGACGGTATATAGACCGCACACTGATGGTATATACACCGCACACTGACGGTATATACACCGCACACTGACGGTATATACACCCCACACTGACGGCATATACACCGCACATTTACGGTATAAACACAGCACACTGACGGTATATACACAGCACACTGACGGTATATACACTGCACACTGACGGTATATACACCACACACTGACAGTATACACAATACACACTGAGAGTACACACCGCCCACTGACGATATATACACCGCACACTGACAGTATATACACCGCACACTGACGGTATATGCACTGCACACTGACGGTATATAGACCACACACTGGCAGTATATACATCGCACACTGACGTTATATACACCGCACAATGACGGTATTTACTCCGCACACTGATGGTATATACACTGCACACTGACAGCATATACACCGCACACTGTTAGTATATACACCGCACACTGACAGTATATACTCTGCACACTGATGGTATATACACCGCACACTGACAGTATATACACCGCACACTGACAGTATACACACCGCACACTGACGGTATATACACTGCACACCGACGGTATATACACCAGACACTTACGGTATATACACCGCACACTGACAGTCTATGCACCACACACTGACAGTATATACACCGCACACTGATGGTATATACAACACACACTGACAGTATATACACCACACACTGACAGTATATACACTGCACACTGACGGTATATACACCGCACACTGACAGTATGTACACCGCACACTGATGGTATATACAGCGCACAGAGAGTATATACACTGCACACTGACGGTATATACACCACACACTGACAGTATATACACGGCCCACTGACTGTATATACACCGCACACTGACTGCATATACACCGCAAACTGACGGTATATACACTGCTCACTGATGGTATATAAACCGCACACTGACAATATACACACCACACACTGACGGTATATACACCGCACACTGACGGTATATACACTGCACACTGACGGTATATACACTGCACACTGACGGTATACACACCGCACACTGACAGTGTATAAACCGCACAATGACAATATATACACCACACACTGACGGTATATACACCGCACACTGACTGTATGTAGACTGCACACTGACAGTATATACACCGCACACTGACGGTATATACACTGCACACTGACATTATATACACCACAGGCTGACTGTATATACACCGCACACTGACTGTATATACACCGCACATTGTCGGTATATACACCGCACTCTGACGGTATATAAACCGCACATGACGGTAGATACACTGCACACCGACAGTATATACACCACACACTGATGGTATATACACCGCACACTGACGGTATATACACCCCACACTGACAGTATATACACCGCACACTGACAGTATATACACCGCACACTGCCAGTATATACAGCGCACACGGACGGTATATACACCGTACACTGACAGTATATACACCACACACTGACGGTATATACACAGCACACTGACGGTATATGCACTGCAAACTGACGGTATATAGACCACACACTGGCAGTATATACATCGCACACTGACGTTATATACACCGCACACTGACGGTATATACTCCGCACACTGATGGTATATACACTGCACACTGACAGCATATACACCGCACACTGTTAGTATATACACCGCACACTGACAGTATATACTCTGCACACTGATGGTATATACACCGCACACTGACAGTATATACACCGCACACTGACAGTATACACACCGCACACTGACGGTATATACACTGCACACCGACGGTATATACACCAGACACTTACGGTATATACACCGCACACTGACAGTCTATGCACCACACACTGACAGTATATACACCGCACACTGATGGTATATACAACACACACTGACAGTATATACACCACACACTGACAGTATATACACTGCACACTGACGGTATATACACCGCACACTGACAGTATGTACACCGCACACTGACGGTATATACACCGCACACTGACAGTATATACACCGCATACTGACGGTATATACACCCCACACTGACAGTATATACACAGCACACTGATGCTATATACAGTGCACACTGATGGCATATACACCGCAGACTGACGCTATATACACAGCACACTGACGGTATATACACCGCACACTGACAGTATATACACCACACACTGACGGTATATACACAGCACACTGATGCTATATACAGTGCACACTGATGGCATATACACCGCAGACTGACGCTATATACACTGCACACTGACGGTATATACACCGCACACTGACAGTATATACACCACACACTGACGGTATATACACAGCACACTGACGGTACATACACCTTACACTGACGGTATATACACCGCACACTGACAGTATATAAACCGCACACTGACTGTATATACACCGCACACTGACGGTATATACACCGCACACTGACGGTATATACACCGCACACTGACGGTATATACACCCCACACTGACGGTATATACACAGCAGACTTACATTATATACACAGCACACTGACGATATATACACCGCACACTGACGGTATATACACCGCACACTGACGGTATATAGACCGCACACTGATGGTATATACACCGCACACTGACGGTATATACACCGCACACTGATGGTATATACACCCCACACTGACGGCATATACACCGCACACTGACGGTATAAACACAGCACACTAACGGTATATACACAGCACACTGACGGTATATACACTGCACACTGACGGTATATACACCACACACTGACGGTATATACACCGCACACTGACAGTCTATGCACCACACACTGACAGTATATACACCGCACACTGATGGTATATACAATACACACTGACAGTATATACACCACACACTGACAGTATATACACTGCACACTGACGGTATATACACCGCACACTGACAGTATGTACACCGCACACTGACGGTATATACACCGCACACTGACAGTATATACACCGCATACTGACGGTATATACACTCCACACTGACGGTATATACACAGCACACTGATGCTATATACAGTGCACACTGATGGCATATACACCGCAGACTGACGCTATATACACAGCACACTGACGGTATATACACCGCACACTGACAGTATATACACCACACACTGACGGTATATACACAGCACACTGACGGTACATACACCTTACACTGACGGTATATACACCGCACACTGACAGTATATAAACCGCACACTGACTGTATATACACCGCACACTGACGGTATATACACCGCACACTGACGGTATATACACCGCACACTGACGGTATATACACCCCACACTGACGGTATATACACAGCAGACTTACATTATATACACAGCACACTGACGATATATACACCGCACACTGACGGTATATACACCGCACACTGACGGTATATAGACCGCACACTGATGGTATATACACCGCACACTGACGGTATATACACCGCACACTGACGGTATATACACCCCACACTGACGGCATATACACCGCACACTGACGGTATAAACACAGCACACTAACGGTATATACACAGCACACTGACGGTATATACACTGCACACTGACGGTATATACACCACACACTGACAGTATACACAATACACACTGAGAGTACACACCGCCCACTGACGATATATACACCGCACACTGACAGTATATACACCGCACACTGACGGTATATGCACTGCAAACTGACGGTATATAGACCACACACTGGCAGTATATACATCGCACACTGACGTTATATACACCGCACACTGACGGTATTTACTCCGCACACTGATGGTATATACACTGCACACTGACAGCATATACACCGCACACTGTTAGTATATACACCGCACACTGACAGTATATACTCTGCACACTGATGGTATATACACCGCACACTGACAGTATATACACCGCACACTGACAGTATACACACCGCACACTGACGGTATATACACTGCACACCGACGGTATATACACCAGACACTTACGGTATATACACCAGACACTTACGGTATATACACCGCACACTGACAGTCTATGCACCACACACTGACAGTATATACACCGCACACTGATGGTATATACAACACACACTGACAGTATATACACCACACACTGACAGTATATACACTGCACACTGACGGTATATACACCGCACACTGACAGTATGTACACCGCACACTGATGGTATATACAGCGCACAGAGAGTATATACACCGCACACTGACGGTATATACACCACACACTGACAGTATATACACGGCCCACTGACTGTATATACACCGCACACTGACTGCATATACACCGCAAACTGACGGTATATACACTGCTCACTGATGGTATATAAACCGCACACTGACAATATACACACCACACACTGACGGTATATACACCGCACACTGACGGTATATACACTGCACACTGACGGTATATACACTGCACAATGACGGTATACACACCGCACACTGACAGTGTATAAACCGCACAATGACAATATATACACCACACACTGACGGTATATACACCGCACACTGACTGTATGTAGACTGCACACTGACAGTATATACACCGCACACTGACGGTATATACACTGCACACTGACATTATATACACCACAGGCTGACTGTATATACACCGCACACTGACTGTATATACACCGCACATTGTCGGTATATACACCGCACTCTGACGGTATATAAACCGCACATGACGGTAGATACACTGCACACCGACAGTATATACACCACACACTGATGGTATATACACCGCACACTGACGGTATATACACCCCACACTGACAGTATATACACCGCACACTGACAGTATATACACCGCACACTGCCAGTATATACAGCGCACACGGACGGTATATACACCGTACACTGACAGTATATACACCACACACTGACGGTATATACACAGCACACTGACGATATATGCACTGCAAACTGACGGTATATAGACCACACACTGGCAGTATATACATCGCACACTGACGTTATATACACCGCACACTGACGGTACATACTCCGCACACTGATGGTATATACACTGCACACTGACAGCATATACACCGCACACTGTTAGTATATACACCGCACACTGACAGTATATACTCTGCACACTGATGGTATATACACCGCACACTGACAGTATATACACCGCACACTGACAGTATACACACCGCACACTGACGGTATATACACTGCACACCGACGGTATATACACCAGACACTTACGGTATATACACCGCACACTGACAGTCTATGCACCACACACTGACAGTATATACACCGCACACTGATGGTATATACAACACACACTGACAGTATATACACTACACACTGACAGTATATACACTGCACACTGACGGTATATACACCGCACACTGACAGTATGTACACCGCACACTGACGGTATATACACCGCACACTGACAGTATATACACCGCATACTGACGGTATATACACCCCACACTGACGGTATATACACAGCACACTGATGCTATATACAGTGCACACTGATGGCATATGCACCGCACACTGACGCTATATACACAGCACATTGACGGTATATACACCGCACACTGACAGTATATACACCACACACTGACGGTATATACACAGCACACTGACGGTACATACACCTTACACTGACGGTATATACACCGCACACTGACAGTATATAAACCGCACACTGACTGTATATACACCGCACACTGACGGTATATACACCGCACACTGACGGTATATACACCGCACACTGACGGTATATACACCCCACACTGACGGTACATACACAGCAGACTTACATTATATACACAGCACACTGACGATATATACACCGCACACTGACGGTATATACACCGCACACTGACGGTATATAGACCGCACACTGATGGTATATACACCGCACACTGACGGTATATACACCGCACACTGACGGTATATACACCCCACACTGACGGCATATACACCGCACACTGACGGTATAAACACAGCACACTGACGGTATATACACAGCACACTGACGGTATATACACTGCACACTGACGGTATATACACCACACACTGACAGTATACACAATACACACTGAGAGTACACACCGCCCACTGACGATATATACACCGCACACTGACAGTATATACACCGCACACTGACGGTATATGCACTGCAAACTGACGGTATATAGACCACACACTGGCAGTATATACATCGCACACTGACGTTATATACACCGCACACTGACGGTATTTACTCCGCACACTGATGGTATATACACTGCACACTGACAGCATATACACCGCACACTGTTAGTATATACACCGCACACTGACAGTATATACTCTGCACACTGATGGTATATACACCGCACACTGACAGTATATACACCGCACACTGACAGTATACACACCGCACACTGACGGTATATACACTGCACACCGACGGTATATACACCAGACACTTACGGTATATACACCGCACACTGACAGTCTATGCACCACACACTGACAGTATATACACCGCACACTGATGGTATATACAACACACACTGACAGTATATACACCACACACTGACAGTATATACACTGCACACTGACGGTATATACACCGCACACTGACAGTATGTACACCGCTCACTGATGGTATATACAGCGCACAGAGAGTATATACACCGCACACTGACGGTATATACACCACACACTGACGGTATATACACGGCACACTGACGGTACTTAAACCGAACCATGACATTATACACACCGCACACTGACATTATAGACACCACACACTGTGAGTATATACTCCTCACACTGATTGTATATACACCGCACACTGCGGTATATACACCGCACACTGAGAGTATATACACCGCACACTGACGGTATATACACCACACACTGACGGTACATACACCTTACACTGACGGTATATACACTGCACACTGACAGTATATACCCCGCACACTGACTGTATATACACCGCACTCTGATGGTATATACACCGCAAACTGACGGTATATACACCGCAAACTGATGGTATATACATCGCACACTGACGGTATATACACCCCACACTGACGGTATATACACAGCACACTGATGGTATATACACCACACATTGACAGTACATACTCCACACACTGACTGTATATACACTGCACACTGACAGTATATACACCGCAGACTAGCGGTATATACACCACACATTGACAGTATATACACCGCTCACTGACGGTATATACACCGCACACTGACGGTATATACACCGCACACTGACAGTATATACAGCACACACTGACAGTATATACACCGCACACTGACGGTAAATACACCACACACTGACGGTATATACACCACACACTGGCGGTATATACACCACCCATTGACAGTATATACACCGCTCACTGACGGTATATACACCACACGCTGACGATATATACACTGCACACTGATAGTATATACACCGCACACTGACGGCATATACACTGCACACACTGACGGTATATAAACCGCACACTGACATTATATACACCGCACACTGACGGTATATACACCGCACACAGACAGTATATAGACTGCACACTGACAGTATATACACCGCACACTGACAGTATACACACCACACACTGACGGTATATACACAGCACACTGACGGTACATACACCTTACACTGACGGTATATACACCGCACACTGACAGTATATACACCGCACACTGACTGTATATACACCACACACTGACGGTATATACACCGCACACTGACGGCATATACACCGCACACTGACGCTATATACACAGCACACTGACGGTATATACACAGCACACTGACGGTATATACACTGCACACTGACGGTATATACACAGCACACTGACAGTATACACAACACACACTGACAGTACACACCGCCCACTGACGATATATACACCGCACACTGACAGTATATACACCGCACATTGACAGTATATACACCACATACTGACGGTATATACACAGCACACTGACGGTATATACACTGCAAACTGACGGTATATAGACCACACACTGACAGTATATACACCGCACACTGACTGTATATAAACCGCACACTGAGGTTATATACACCGCACACTGACGGTATATACACCGCACGCTGATGGTATATACACTGCACACTGTCGGTATATACACCGCACACTGACGGTAAATAAACCACACATTGACAGCATATACAGCACCCACTGACAGTATATACACCGCAAACCGACGGTAAATACACCACACACTGACGGTATATACACCACACATTGGCGGTATATACACCACCCATTGACAGTATATACACCGCTCACTGACAGTATATACACCACATGCAGACGGTATATACACCGCTCCCTGACAGTATATACACCGCACACTGACGGCATATACACCGCACACACTGACGGGGTATAAACCGCACACTGACATTATATACACCGCACACTGACGGTATATACACCGCACACAGGCAGTATATAAACCGCACACTGACTGTATATACACCGCACACTGACTGTACATACACCGCACACTGACGGTATACACACCACACACTGACACTATATACACCGCACACTGACGGTATATACACCGCACACTGAGACCATATACACCGCACACTGGCAGTATATACACCGCACACTGACGGTATATACTGCGCACACTGACGGTATATACACCGTACACTGACAGTATATACACGGCCCACGGACGGTATATACACCGCACACTGACTGCATATACACCGCAAACTGACGGTATATACACTGCTCACTGACGGTATATAAACCGCAAACTGACAGTATACACACCACACACTGACGGTATATACACCGCACACTGACGGTATATACACCGCACACTGACAGTATATACAGCACACACTGACAGTATATACACCGCACACTGACGGTAAATACACCACACACTGACAGTATATACACCACACACTGGCGGTATATACACCACCCATTGACAGTATATACACCGCTCACTGACGGTATATACACCACACGCTGACGATATATACACTGCACACTGATAGTATATACACCGCACACTGACGGCATATACACTGCACACACTGACGGTATATAAACCGCACACTGACTGTATGTAAACTGCACACTGACAGTATATACACCGCACACTGACGGTGTATACACTGCACACTGACAGTACATACACCACACATTGACAGTATATACACCGCACACTGACGGTATATACACCGCTCACTGACAGTATATACACCACGCACTGACAGAATATACACCACACACTGACAGTATATTCACCACACATTGACAGTATATACACCACACACTGACAGTATATACACCACACACTGACAGTATATACACCACACACTGACAGTATATACACCACACACTGACAGTATGTACACCACACACTGACAGTATATACACCACACACTGACAGTATATACACCGCACACTGACAGTATATACACCACACACTGACAGTATATACACCACACACTGACAGTATATACACCACACATTGACAGTATGTACACCACACACTGACAGTATGTACACCACTCATTGACAGTATATACACCACACATTGACAGTGTATACACCACACATTGACAGTATGTACACCACACACTGACAGTATATACACCGCACACTGACAGTATATACACCGCACACTGACAGTATATACACCACACACTGACAGTATATACACCACACACTGACAGTATATAAACCACACACTGACAGTATATACACCGCACACTGACGGTATATACAGCGCACACTGACGGTATATACACCGTACACTGACAGTATATACACCGCACACTGATAGTATATACACGGCGCACTGACGGTATACACACCGCACACTGACAGTATATACACCGCACACTGATAGAAAGTACACAGCACACTGACAGTATATGCAGCGCACACTGACTGTCTATACACCGCAAACTGACGGTATATGCACTGCTCACTAACGCTTTATAAACCGCACACTGACAGTATACACACCACACACTGACGTTATATACAGCACACACTGACAGTATATACACGGCCCACTGACTGTATATACACCGCACACTGACTGCATATACACCGCAAACTGACGGTATATACACTGCTCACTGACGGTATATAAACCGCACACTGACAGTATACACACCACACACTGACGGTATATACACCGCACACTGACGGTATATACACCGCACACTGACGGTATATGCACTGCACACTGACGGTATATACACCGCACACTGACAGTGTATAAACCGCACAATGACAATATATACACTACACACTGACGGTATATACACCGCACACTGACTGTATGTAGACTGCACACTGACAGTATATACACCGCACACTGACGGTATATACACTGCACACTGACATTATATACACCACAGGCTGACTGTATATACACCGCACACTGACTGTATATACACCGCACATTGTCGGTATATACACCGCACTCTGACGGTATATAAACCGCACATGACGGTAGATACACTGCACACCGACAGTATATACACCACACACTGATATACACCGCACACTGACAGTATATACACCGCACACTGACAGTATATACACCGCACACTGACAGTATATACAGCGCACACTGACAGTATATACAGCGCACACTGACGGTATATACACCGTACACTGACAGTATATACACCGCACACTGACAGTATATACACCGCACACTGATAGTATATACACGGCCCACGGACGGTATATACACCGCACACTGACAGTATATGCACCACACACTGACAGTATATACACCGCAAACCGACGGTAAATACACCACACACTGACGGTATATACACCACACATTGGCGGTATATACACCACCCATTGACAGTATATACACCGCTCACTGACAGTATATACACCACATGCAGACGGTATATACACCGCTCCCTGACAGTATATACACCGCACACTGACGGCATATACACCGCACACACTGACGGGGTATAAACCGCACACTGACATTATATACACCGCACACTGACGGTATATACACCGCACACAGGCAGTATATAAACCGCACACTGACTGTATATACACCGCACACTGACTGTACATACACCGCACACTGACGGTATACACACCACACACTGACACTATATACACCGCACACTGACGGTATATACACCGCACACTGAGAGCATATACACCGCACACTGGCAGTATATACACCGCACACTGACGGTATATACTGCGCACACTGACGGTATATACACCGTACACTGACAGTATATACACGGCCCACGGACGGTATATACACCGCACACTGACTGCATATACACCGCAAACTGACGGTATATACACTGCTCACTGACGGTATATAAACCGCAAACTGACAGTATACACACCACACACTGACGGTATATACACCGCACACTGACGGTATATACACCGCACACTGACAGTATATACAGCACACACTGACAGTATATACACCGCACACTGACGGTAAATACACCACACACTGACAGTATATACACCACACACTGGCGGTATATACACCACCCATTGACAGTATATACACCGCTCACTGACGGTATATACACCACACGCTGACGATATATACACTGCACACTGATAGTATATACACCGCACACTGACGGCATATACACTGCACACACTGACGGTATATAAACCGCACACTGACTGTATGTAAACTGCACACTGACAGTATATACACCGCACACTGACGGTGTATACACTGCACACTGACAGTACATACACCACACATTGACAGTATATACACCGCACACTGACGGTATATACACCGCTCACTGACAGTATATACACCACGCACTGACAGAATATACACCACACACTGACAGTATATTCACCACACATTGACAGTATATACACCACACACTGACAGTATATACACCACACACTGACAGTATATACACCACACACTGACAGTATATACACCACACACTGACAGTATGTACACCACACACTGACAGTATATACACCACACACTGACAGTATATACACCGCACACTGACAGTATATACACCACACACTGACAGTATATACACCACACACTGACAGTATATACGCCACACATTGACAGTATGTACACCACACACTGACAGTATGTACACCACTCATTGACAGTATATACACCACACATTGACAGTGTATACACCACACATTGACAGTATGTACACCACACACTGACAGTATATACACCGCACACTGACAGTATATACACCGCACACTGACAGTATATACACCACACACTGACAGTATATACACCACACACTGACAGTATATAAACCACACACTGACAGTATATACACCGCACACTGACGGTATATACAGCGCACACTGACGGTATATACACCGTACACTGACAGTATATACACCGCACACTGATAGTATATACACGGCGCACTGACGGTATACACACCGCACACTGACAGTATATACACCGCACACTGATAGAAAGTACACAGCACACTGACAGTATATGCAGCGCACACTGACTGTCTATACACCGCAAACTGACGGTATATGCACTGCTCACTAACGCTTTATAAACCGCACACTGACAGTATACACACCACACACTGACGTTATATACAGCACACACTGACAGTATATACACGGCCCACTGACTGTATATACACCGCACACTGACTGCATATACACCGCAAACTGACGGTATATACACTGCTCACTGACGGTATATAAACCGCACACTGACAGTATACACACCACACACTGACGGTATATACACCGCACACTGACGGTATATACACCGCACACTGACGGTATATGCACTGCACACTGACGGTATATACACCGCACACTGACAGTGTATAAACCGCACAATGACAATATATACACTACACACTGACGGTATATACACCGCACACTGACTGTATGTAGACTGCACACTGACAGTATATACACCGCACACTGACGGTATATACACTGCACACTGACATTATATACACCACAGGCTGACTGTATATACACCGCACACTGACTGTATATACACCGCACATTGTCGGTATATACACCGCACTCTGACGGTATATAAACCGCACATGACGGTAGATACACTGCACACCGACAGTATATACACCACACACTGATATACACCGCACACTGACAGTATATACACCGCACACTGACAGTATATACACCGCACACTGACAGTATATACAGCGCACACTGACAGTATATACAGCGCACACTGACGGTATATACACCGTACACTGACAGTATATACACCGCACACTGACAGTATATACACCGCACACTGATAGTATATACACGGCCCACGGACGGTATATACACCGCACACTGACAGTATATGCACCACACACTGACAGTATATACACCGCACACTGACAGTATATACACCGCACACTGACAGTATATACTCCGCAAACTGACGGTATATACACTGCATACTGACAGTATATACACCACACATTGACAGTATATACACCACACATTGACAATATATACACCGCACACTGACGGTATATACACCACACATTGACTATATGTACACCACACACTGATGGTATATACACTGCACACTGACAGTAGATACACCACACACTGACAGTATATACACCGCACACTGACAGTATATACAACACACACTGACAGTATATACACCGCACACTGACAGTATATACACCACACATTGACAGTATATACACCGCACACTGACAGTATATACACCACACACTGACAGTATATACACCGCACACTGACAGTATATACACCGCACACTGACAGTTTCTACACCACACACTGACAGTACATACACCACACACTGACAGTATATACACCACACACTGACAGTATATACACCACACACTGACAGTATATACACCACACACTGACAGTATATACACCACACACTGACAGTATGTACACCACACACTGACAATATATACACCACACACTGACAGTATATACACCGCACACTGACAGTATATACACCACACACTGACAGTATATACACCACACACTGACAGTATATACACCACACACTGACAGTATACACACCACACACTGACGGTATATACACAGCACACTGACGGTACATACACCTTACACTGACGGTATATACACCGCACACTGACAGTATATACACCGCACACTGACTGTATATACACCACACACTGACGGTATATACACCGCACACTGACGGCATATACACCGCACACTGACGCTATATACACAGCACACTGACGGTATCTACACAGCACACTGACGGTATATACACTGCACACTGACGGTATATACACAGCACACTGACAGTATACACAACACACACTGACAGTACACACCGCCCACTGACGATATATACACCGCACACTGACAGTATATACACCGCACATTGACAGTATATACACCACATACTGACGGTATATACACAGCACACTGACGGTATATACACTGCAAACTGACGGTATATAGACCACACACTGACAGTATATACACCGCACACTGACTGTATATAAACCGCACACTGACGTTATATACACCGCACACTGACGGTATATACACCGCACGCTGATGGTATATACACTGCACACTGTCGGTATATACACCGCACACTGACGGTAAATAAACCACACATTGACAGCATATACAGCACCCACTGACAGTATATACACCGCAAACTGACGGTAAATACACCACACACTGACGGTATATACACCACACATTGGCGGTATATACACCACCCATTGACAGTATATACACCGCTCACTGACAGTATATACACCACATGCAGACGGTATATACACCGCTCCCTGACAGTATATACACCGCACACTGACGGCATATACACCGCACACACTGACGGGGTATAAACCGCACACTGACATTATATACACCGCACACTGACGGTATATACACCGCACACAGGCAGTATATAAACCGCACACTGACTGTCTATACACCGCACACTGACTGTACATACACCGCACACTGACGGTATACACACCACACACTGACACTATATACACCGCACACTGACGGTATATACACCGCACACTGAGAGCATATACACCGCACACTGACGGTATATACTGCGCACACTGACGGTATATACACCGTACACTGACAGTATATACACGGCCCACGTACGGTATGTACACCGCACACTGACTGCATATACACCGCAAACTGACGGTATATACACTGCTCACTGACGGTATATAAACCGCACACTGACAGTATACACACCACACACTGACGGTATATACACCGCACACTGACGGTATACACACCACACACTGACACTATATACACCGCACACTGACGGTATATACACCGCACACTGAGAGCATATACACCGCACACTGGCAGTATATACACCGCACACTGACGGTATATACTGCGCACACTGACGGTATATACACCGTACACTGACAGTATATACACGGCCCAAGGACGGTATATACACCGCAAACTGACGGTATATACACTGCTCACTGACGGTATATAAACCTCACACTGACAGTATACAAACCACACACTGACGGTATATACACCGCACACTGACGGTATATACACCGCACACTGACAGTATATACAGCACACACTGACAGTATATACACCGCACACTGACGGTAAATACACCACACACTGACGGTATATACACCACACACTGGCGGTATATACACCACCCCATTGACAGTATATACACCGCTCACTGACGGTATATACACCACACGCTGACGATATATACACTGCACACTGATAGTATATACACCGCACACTGACGGCATATACACTGCACACACTGACGGTATATAAACCGCACACTGACTGTATGTAGACTGCACACTGACAGTATATACACCGCACAATGACGGTGTATACACTGCACACTGACAGTACATACACCACACATTGACAGTATATACACCGCACACTGACGGTATATACAGCGCACACTGACAGTATATACACCACACACTGACAGTATATTCACCACACATTGACAGTATATACACCACACACTGACAGTATATACACCACACACTGACAGTATATACACCACACACTGACAGTATATACACCACACACTGACAGTATGTACACCACACACTGACAGTATATACACCACACACTGACAGTATATACACCGCACACTGACAGTATATACACCGCACACTGACAGTATATACACCACACACTGACAGTATATACACCACACATTGACAGTATGTACACCACACACTGACAGTATATACACCACTCATTGACAGTATATACACCACACATTGACAGTATGTACACCACACACTGACAGTATATACACCACTCATTGACAGTATATACACCACACATTGACAGTGTATACACCACACATTGACAGTATGTACACCACACACTGACAGTATATACACCGCACACTGACAGTATATACACCACACACTGACAGTATATACACCACACACTGACAGTATATAAACCACACACTGACAGTATATACACCGCACACTGACGGTATATACAGCGCACACTGACGGTATATACACCGTACACTGACAGTATATACACCGCACACTGACAGTATATACACCGCACACTGATAGTATATACACGGCGCACTGACGGTATATACACCGCACACTGACAGTATATACACCACACACTGATAGAAAGTACACAGCACACTGACAGTATATGCAGCGCACACTGACTGTCTATACACCGCAAACTGACGGTATATGCACTGCTCACTAACGCTTTATAAACCGCACACTGACAGTATACACACCACACACTGACAGTATATACACCGCACACTGACAGTATATACAACACACACTGACAGTATATACACCGCACACTGACAGTATATACACCACACATTGACAGTATATACACCGCACACTGACAGTATATACACCAACACACTGACAGTATATACACCACACACTGACAGTGTATACACCGCACACTGACAGTTTCTACACCACACACTGACAGTACATACACCACACACTGACAGTATATACACCACACACTGACAGTATATACACCACACACTGACAGTATATACACCACACACTGACAGTATATACAACACACACTGACAGTATATACACCGCACACTGACAGTATATACACCACACATTGACAGTATATACACCGCACACTGACAGTATATACACCACACACTGACAGTATATACACCGCACACTGACAGTATATACACCGCACACTGACAGTTTCTACACCACACACTGACAGTACATACACCACACACTGACAGTATATACACCACACACTGACAGTATATACACCACACACTGACAGTATATACACCACACACTGACAGTATATACACCACACACTGACAGTATATACACCACACATTGACAGTATATACACCACACACTGACAGTGTATACACCACACATTGACAGTATGTACACCACACACTGACAGTATATACACCGCACACTGGCAGTATATACACCGCACACTGACATTATATACACCACACACTGACAGTATATACACCACACACTGACAGTATATACACCACACACTGACAGTATATACACCGCACACTGACAGTATATACACCACACACTGACATTATATACACCACACACTGACAGTATATACACCGCACACTGACAGTATATACACCACACACTGACAGTATGTACACAGCACACTGACAGTATATACACCGCACACTGACAGTATATACACCACACACTGACAGTATATACACCGCACACTGACAGTATATACACCACACACTGACAGTATGTACACAGCACACTGACAGTATATACACCGCACACTGACAGTATATACACCACACATTGACAATATATACACCGCACATTGACAGTATATACACCACACACTGACAGTGTATACACCACACATTGACAGTATGTACACCACACACTGACAGTAGAAACACCGCACACTGGCAGTATATACACCGCACACTGACATTATATACACCACACACTGACAGTATATACACCACACACTGACAGTATATACACCACACACTGACAGTATATGCACCGCACACTGACAGTATATACACCACACACTGACAGTATATACACCGCACACTGACAATATATACACCACACACTGACAGTATATACACCACACACTGACAGTATATACACCGCACACTGACATTATATAGACCGCACACTGACAGTATGTACACAGCACACTGACAGTATATACACCGCACACTGACAGTATATACACCACACATTGACAATATATACACCGCACACTGACAGTATATACACCACACACTGACAGTATATACACCACACACTGACAGTATATACACCGCACACTGACATTATATAGACCGCACACTGACAGTATGTACACTGCATACTGACAGTATATACACCGCACACTGACAGTATATACACCACACATTGACGGTATGTACACCACACACTGACAGTATATAGACCGCACACTGACAGTATATACACCACACATTGACAGTATATAGACCGCACACTGACAGTATATACACCGCACACTGACAGTATATACACCACACACTGACAGTTTTAC